>NW_020525271.1:0-36756 GCF_003368295.1 Carassius auratus
AAAAACATATAGGTAGTTTACATATATAATATATATATTATATACGATACTATATATATATACTACAACACACACACACACACACACACACACCACACACACACAACATATATATATATATATATATATATATATATATATATATATATATATATTTATTTAGGTAGAAAGATGCCTTATGCCTTGTCAAAAGGTACAATGTATTTGATGTTTTCTATTTCAGCGATCTAGCTACAGTATGAGGTGTCTTTGATGTTTCAAATCTACACTCTATTGTGACCATGTGTTTCAAAGGTTAAAATTAGGAGTGAGAAGAGGTTAAACGTCCTCACATTCAGATACTGACAGAAGGAACAGTAAGGGTCACTATAAATCAAACAACAGTGCATCTGTAACAATAATAATGACTTGCTTGATGAGAATCATTACATTCAACTTCATTTAATCAAGATTCACATAGCCTACTGCAAATTATACTGAATATGACTTTCATAGAGTCATTCAGAGTAGATCTAAACATTTGACATTTTAAAACTGACAGTTTGTCATCACTCCAAGAAAGTCACCGAACACACAGTGTCACAGATGATGTAGTGTAGTTGTGTTGTTCATCATAACAGCTAGCCTATTACAAAAATATGATGAAACTATCATTTTAGTTTAAAGGACATTTATACTTTTATGAAATGTGTATTTAAAAATCAAAGTACAGTAACCTTAAAAACATATTAAGAGAAAACACATTTCTGGATTCAGGCTTAACTCTAAACCAAATTTAGGCTACTGAGATGAAACCATTGTGTCGTAGATTCCCCATGTGATCTAGCCTTGATCTTCTATATGATTATTAGGATGATAGACTGATTGATTTATAGAGAACGCACTCATTGACTGAATTAACATATTAGCTAGAGGAATGGTCGATTTGATTAATGTAACTTTATTCTTTGGAATTAAAACATGACAAAAAACACACACACAAAAAAAACCCCCAAAAAACAACTATGTATTATATAGGCTACTTATGTCTCAGAAAACTTTACAACAGATTTCACTATTAAGCCTAGCCCTAAGGGGGCTCTACGATGAATCTTGTCACCTATTTTTACTCTGGATAGTCTGACCAGAGTAACGTAAGATGGAAGTAAGACCAAACTGGCTCACTTTAGGCATAAGAGGATGAAGCACTATGATCTAATTTCAGCTGTTCAGGACACCAGGGTTTCTTGATTTTTTTGGGTGTCGCATTACCAACCGTTACCCGAACTTTTTGGCTTTAATCGTTGCTTGCCTTGGAGTGGAAAGTTCCCAACCGAAACCGCCCCTCCTACTACCAAGATCTATGATAGCAAACATCTACAAATTGACAAGAGTCAACTAAGAGTCCTTCACACTTCCAGGATCCCTGCGCAGCTGAAAATGACCACCGGCGTGGAACGACTATTCGACCAATTTGGACACTTTAACAGGTACCCACCCATTAGTCCCTGGAAGAATTTAATGGCGATCACATCAAAACTGTTAATATCTACTTCGTGTCATCGTTATCGCATGAATGATGCAAATTTCTTACCAAGTTTGGTGGCCTTAAATACCAGTAGCTCGCATTCGCTCAATGTAAATTATAGACTGTTAGAAATATGACGTAAAAGAAATAGCCTCTCCGATCCTGGGGGAAAAAATGTTCGTAATGTTAAGCTAATAAAAAACTGAGGGTTGCCCTTGACATATCGGTTATTTTAATTTTAAAAGATTACCAAGTTTTTTTTTTTTTTTTTATGTATTAGTAAAAAAGAAACATTTTGCAATGCTTATGCATTGCATTACGGAGAAGGTAACGTATATATTTTTTGTGAAAAATATTGCATAATATGTTAAACAGGAATTTCATATATGCAAATATTCCGGAAGACTGTAAAATTTCACTGACTCTACAATGTAAAAATGCAAACAGAGTTCAACTGCCTTCATTCAGTCCTAACTTCTTACAATTATTGTTTGACCCGCTTTACAGACTTAAATGAATAGTTTATTTAAAAATTATATTCAATAATGTATACTTTCCTGTCAACAATTAACTTTCATTTGATCCTTCTTTCCCTTCAGGTTTCAGGCATGTCTTTTACTTTGCTGCTATTTTCCAGGCCATCTCTTGTGGAATACATTACCTGGCCTCGGTTTTCCTAGTTGAGACACCTAAATTTCTTTGTGACTCTCCTTCAAATGTCACAGATGTTCTATATAGGAATCACTCATCGACGTCGCTGCAGATATATGGACTCATTACAAGCCAGGTGATGGACCAGTGGTTGTACAGACAGCTGGAGGAGACCAGTGGGAACTTAGTCCTTGTTTAAAAGCTCTGCGGCTTGATGCCATCAATTTTCAATATGAGTTTTTTGGGAACAAGACTGTGGAGTCGTGTGCTGGCTTTGTCTATGATCACAGCGAGGTTGAGCAGAGCATCGTAACAGACTGGGACCTGGTGTGTGAAAAGGAATGCTGGCAAACTTACACAGCCAACTTTTATGCTGGGGTGTTTTGATTGGAGCATTGGTGTTTGGAGACGTCGCAGACAGGTACATTTTCTATTTCATTTGTCTCCACAACAACCACATAATTGCATATAAAAACACATCTAAAATGTATTCAGATAAATCAATGAACAAATGAACAGATACTTTCATCAGTGAAAATGTAATAGTTTAATTTGGTATGAATTCAGTGAATAAAAGTTACCCGAGGGGTTGAAATTGGCTTGCAAGAACATAGGACAGTCAGCACAAACAGGATTGAATAGTTATTTAGGATTTAAAAAAAGCATTATTTGTTATACAACAGCATGGTTAGGCAACTAATTAAGGGGATTTATCCAGTTATTAAGTCCAGAAATTGATTTTCAATGTATTATTACGCAGTAGTTGTTGAAAGATAAATGCACATAAATCATGATTATGGAGTGTGACAAAACAAATGTACTCTTTATGCTGTGGCCACATCATACCTAAAGATTTTAATATGGCAAGATGGTTTACAATTGGCAAATATTTGATTCTGCTACAATATAACAAAGAGCACTGAGAGAACTGGTCAGGATGTGAGAAATGGAGACACTGCATGGCTCCACATAAACAGCATATCGCAGGTTCACATTCCATTCCATGAATGACTGTTCATTTCCATTCTAGACAGCAGAGAACTGGAGCAACTACTGTGTGTTTGTACATGTTTATCATCAGATTGGTCAGGGATGTACAACAGCAGGAGAGTATTATTTGGTTCTGGGAACATTTATCCATATTACTGATTTAACAATTAAAAGAATGCATAGCAATGGAATCAAATAGAATGGTCAAAGGTGAAGCCATGCTGGTGTACATAAGTGAGCCATTTGCATGAATTTATTAAATTAAATAAAACCCCAGTCAATTGGTTTGCTTTGATATAGTTACCCAGTTAGTTCTTAAACAGCGGTTCACACATAAATATCAAATTGTAAATAGTGAATCTTTCTATCATGAACTGGCAACTGACTGAATGGTACAACCAATCTATTTTCATGCTTCAGTTGAAATTAATATAGAGTTTATAAAGCAAAAGTTTATAAAAAGCTTTTTTGACTATGGCTACGTACAGACATGTTTCTGTAGGTAATTGAAAACATTTTTGATGTGTATATTTTTGCTTTTCCTTTTTGCAGAATTGGCAGGCGCCCCATTTTGATGGCTACCAGCTTGTGCCAGTTTATTTTTGGGGTCACTGTGGCATTCACAGGGAATTACTACCTCTTTGTTTTGACGCGTTTCCTTCTTGCAATGGTAAGTGGATTTGTCCATATTCTGAATATTTTAGAGCAGTCAAATTGATTAATCACAATAAATTGCATCCAAATTAAAAGCTTGTGTTTACATGATATGTGCATTTACTGTATATGTAAATACACAAACATACATGATATGTGATATGAGCTAAGCGATCGATTTAATTACCATTGATAGCATTTATTGTAATGCTTTTTCCCCTCAGTTGGTCAGTACAAAAGTGGCAGACATATCCAGTGAAAATTCTTGGGCTATACAGTACTTTCAAATCTTTGATTCTGAAGTACAGTATCCACACTGGTGCAGTGACTGACAGCCACACATTCTCCTCAAAACATTAGATTCATCTGTGCTAAGGAGTCATGCCGATGCTCAACCCATGTAAAGATGATAATAATGCAAATAACTTAATAATGCAAACTAACTAAATAAGGTTTCAAACAGAAGATGGCGACAAAGAGGCTGCAGCTTTAAATGTATACATGTATGTATGTGTGTTTATGTATACATATACACAGTATACACACAGACACACACACACACACACATATCATATAAACATTAACTTTTATTTTGGATGTGATTTATCGATTTGACTGCCCTAGATTCATACACATACTTAGTTAGGATGTATGTGTCTAAAGTGAATACTATGCAGTAAGTTACAGTCTGAGGGCTGGTGATGTTGCTATTTAAAGCTGTTCAATGTCTTTCTCCTTTATTTTACTCACCCCACATCTTTTACTTCTTTAGCTGTTGCATTTTAGTTTTAAATGAAAGCTGCTAATCACAGCCGAGAAGCTGCAGACATCTACAGCTGAAAGAAAAAAATATGGTGGAAAACTAAAATGAAAATGTAATTGAAATACAACAAAGCAATTTAACACTTCAAAAATAATTTCCCATTATATCTGAAAAGTGTTAAAGGAAAGAGAAAAAAATTGTCAGGAAAGCAAATCATTCATTGCCGTCCTCGCTGGTTCCATCTGACTCTCTCTCTGCTCATTTATTTTAATCATTGTTTATCTCTAATAACCCCTTTCTCTCTCTCTCTCTCTCTCTCTCTCTCTCTGTGTGTGTGTGTATTGGCAGGTGTCAAGTGGGTATTTGGTTGTAGTCTTTGTGTATGTAACCGAGTTTACAGGAATTAAGGTGCGCACATGGACCTCTATGCATGTGCATGCAGCCTTTGCTGTGGGCATCATGGTAGTGGCTCTAGTGGGGTACCTCGTTCGTGTCTGGTGGATCTACCAGATCATCCTCACCCTCAGTACCTCTCCATTCTTGCTCTACTGCTGGAAGTTTCCAGAAACACCCTTCTTCCTAATGGCTAAAGGCCGGTACACGGAGGCGCAGGAGCTGCTGGACAGTATGGCTTACTTCAATGGTCTGCCACCCACCCTTAAGGTAGATTCATACTGAAAACACATGGAAACTGTTTCTGGCATGAATTATACCCTTGTCAGAATATGCTTTCCTACCGTGACCTTAGATTATGAGATGCTAGTAGTTCCATACTTGGATTGATGAAACAGCTTTAATAAACACCCAACTAAGGGAAATGGAAAGAAAAGTGACATGCAAAAATAAAGAGTTTGAAATTGAAATGCTAATTAAAAGAAGCATCTCAAAACTCAGGAAATTGTCACAAAAGCAATTTCTGCCAAAAATCTGTTGCAAACATTTACAAGGACATACTTTTCACACAGAGAAATTACAAAACTTGGATCTGTATGAAATGTGTGAGACACTGTAAACATCATATTTTACTATTCTAAGTGCTTATTTGAATGATAAGAAGAACAGTTTTGGAAAGTCATGGATTTGGGAAAAAGTGGTCTTGTTAACGGCTTTTGTATTCTTTAAACTGATTACTGATCACTGTTCTTAGGTGTCAGAGCTGAAGGATGAATGTGATGGAGAACTGCTGAATGACAATGAGCAGGAAAATGGAAGAGCAATGCTAGTCGAGAAGAGGCTAAGCATCCTGGATATGTTTGGAAGCTTGAAAATGGCTGGTCGCAGCGCCACATGCTGGGCTATCTGGTTCATTGGAAGCTTGGGATACTATGTCTTCAGCCTGGGGTCTGTCAACCTAGGAGGAAATCAGTATATCAATCTCTTCCTTGCTGGTAATGGACTGATGTTTGTATGTTTACATGTGCTAGCATTTATTCTCAAGAAGGTTTTGATGCTTTAACTGAAACAGCTCATCTCCTCTCCCCAAAACATCTGCCATTGTTCATGTTGTGCCAAAAATTGAATGACTATTTTTTTTCCATTACATAAATGATTACAAATTCAGAATTATGAACTGTTTGTTTTTACCATGCATTTACAATGAATGGAGAAACTAGCTTTTGTGCATGATGGAAGCACATCATAAAAGTATCATAAGTGTGGTTTGTGCATTTGTCTTTAAAAAACAACAAAGAAACTGAAAGCTTTAAAAGTAACAAAAAACTAGTAACACTTGTAGTATGATGCCTTATTGTACTGGATCGCTGGAATTGAAGCATTTCTGCTGAGCTATATGCAGTTTAGTTTCAGTAATATAGAAGCTAACAGCACTTAAGCTACTTATCTGTTATTTGACTGTTATTAGGTGCTGTTGAGGTTCCGTCATACTTGATTGGCTGCATTGCAATGGATCGGGTTGGCAGGAAGAAGACATGTGCCCCGGCTCTGCTGCTTGGTGGAGTAGCTTGTATGCTTATTATTGTGGTGCCCCAGGTATGAGATCTTGTCTGTGTGAATCCGTGTGTGAAACTGTACTATACACACTGTGATATAGCATTACACTGTTAAAAGTTACAATGAAATGGAAGTAGTGTTAAATCTTTTCTTCCATATTATGACGTGAATCCGAGTGTAATGGATTATGGAAAAAAGTAGGACAGGGTCTTGGTTCTATTCATCAGTTGTTGATTGGATATTTAGATCTGGGGGTTGCACTCAATATTGAAAGCAGGTGAACATATGCCAAAGCAACATAAGAGTTTAGGGTCCTAAGTCCTGCAGACATCACCAGAGAGAAGTCATTTTTAATGAAGGTCCAATTATATCATTTTGCTTAAATATCAGATAAAAAAAATTTGATGAATTTTTCTAAATAGCGTGTATACCTATAGCGTGTTTTTGCAAAACAGAATTAATTAAAATGTTATGCCAACTTTAAAGATAGTTGAAGTTTTTAAAACACACACTAACACAGTTAAATATGTTTGCAATTTAAAAGAAAAAAGAAACAAACATAATTATCTTATACATGAGTCTCTTATACACAGGGAAGGAACAAGGCAGCAAAAAAATGGCCTTGTATTTAGTTCCCATGACAAAGCCACAAAATTTAAAAACTAGTCTTTCAAAATCATAACAGATTATGGAAAATATGAATCTGGGAAAACTTGTACATTTAAATTTGTTTGACAGGTGTAGATCCAAATTGCTTCATTATCATTACCTCTGGAATGAACTAAGTGATTACTAAAATTAATGATTAACTTTGACAAGAGTGGACATGTGTTTGTGTGCATATTTGCCTTTAACGTGGTAACTGGGGCAGCTGTTTGCATCAGAGACTCTAGGTCTGTTTTTGATGAACCCTTTTGCACACTTTCTTAGTGCTTTTAACACATTAACTAAATGTTATGCAATCTGAATTAATCTTCTTGATTAAGTTTTGAAGACACACAAGTATGTACGTAAGCGATTGGTCACAGCATACACATCCCATACACAAAAAAGTGCCCATGTAATTAATGCAACAAATTACAACAAGGTTTTAAAAGCACCATTTCTTCTATTTAGAGGATGGGAATGAAGTGAAAAGGCTTGTGTACTAGATGATATCCCCGTACCTCAATTTTCTTTAGTTCAATTCCTACTGTCTGGTCCCTAGACACACTCACAAGTGACATGACAGAGACAGAGTTGAACATCATGTGACTCCCTAGTAGGATCTGTGTTATTACAATACTTTAACTCAGGCTACTTATGACATACAGTTCCGCCAAAAACAATGTTGTTACTCTTCTTGTGGGATTGGCCAGAAAATTCACAGTGGTGCATGTCTCAACAAGCCCCAAACCTTACTGTGTTTGTCAAACCGACTGTCAAACTTGTCTCGCTTGTGTTTAATAATTAATAACAAGCTGTATGTTACAGACTGCTTCTTTGCAGATATCCATATGGTGTTATTGCTGGTGTCACAAGATATGTGTTCCACCATCTGGGAATGTGAATTATTTTTACATGCAAAATCTTTTGAATATGTGAGGCATGGAAGTCATGTCAGTATGTTTTCACTCTATACGCTGTAGTTGGTGTTAAGTGTCAACTACACCACTCTCCCTCATGGTCAGTGCCAAATTTCAGTTTAACTTAAAATAAATGGCAGTTTCCTCAGTGTCATGGCAGCCTCTTTAATTATAGATCTGCAGGCTTCTTGAGACTAATACATGTATGCATAAGCCCCGTATGTCAGTTTAGCATGGTTGTTAAATTGCTATTGGATGAAAGGTTATAAAGATGAAAGTGTTTTAGATGCTTCTTCACTAAATGCTCTGCTTACACCAAACTAAATCAACATCATTGCAAGAATTTCCAATAATTGTGTATGAAAATATGAACTTCTTTACAAAATGTTGCAGGCGGTGACAAGTGACTGTCTTTACGAGCGAGTCACTGAACCCCTCAACTATTTTGTTCCAAACAATGGCTACATCTGAATTTCCATACTCGAAGAATGGTTACTTGTTCTGAATAAGTAATTACTTTGCAACCCTCCCCAAAAAAGTATTCTATATAGAATCCCTTTTATGTCATTCACAAACCATGAGGACATGAGAGAGGAAGTCCAAAGAAGTATGTAATCTGGGTACTATTCGACTACTGTTTTAGATTTGGACATACTATTTTCACTTACTTACTTACTGCCTGCTATATGTAGGAAAGTATGCATATTCAGATACAGCCATTAATTCATTCAGAAAAGAAAAAAAGTTTGTATGTCTTTTAATCAAAATGCCACTACTGTGTGTTGCCCAGAGATCTGCAAACATTAAGTCTAATATGATTTCAAGTTACACAATATTACTCTGTTGTTCACTGAATTGTCTAAAATAATCAAAATTGTGCTGTCGGTCAACGTGCTGTATTAGGAGCAACAGCCCTCTTTAAACACTGATTAAAAATACAGTTCATCAAAGGGAGCAGTATGACTTCAAAGAAATGTAGGGATCTCATTTGTGAAATAAACTACAGTGCCCCTGTAGACCACAGGCAACACAACTCAATAACCACAACACAACTCATAGAACTAATTTCATTGTGTTGTGCTAAGTTTGTTGCATTGCCACTTGTTTTGGTTGTGTTGCAGCTTGTTTCCTTGTATTGTGCAAATTTCATTGTGTTTCCCTTATGCTATGGAGATTTTTTTGTGTAGTACACTATTGGGCCACTGTACCAAAAAGTCTTGGTTACCAGCAGGTCACTGTAAGCACAGGGTAAGAAGAATGTTTTAGTGGGTTGATATTCCATCAGGATCACCTCACACCCTCATAACTAATAGCTGCATAACTGACACACTGAAATGGCTGAGTGTAAAAATCTATAAATAGACCTGTCATCTAAGTAACTGTTTATACATATGACAGCTGGCGGCTTCTGAGAGGGGGTTAAAGGGGACTTGTCTTGGGGACGTTTAGACTTGTGTCTGATCGCGAATTTAAGGAAGCCCTACTATGGCCTGCTACTGGCAAACTCTGCAAACAGCTGATGGCTGAAATGTTGTTGCTGATAAATATAGTTACACTCAGTGTTTTTCTCTCTTTGTTTCAGGATATTGAGATATTGGCAATAGTCCTGAGTATGACAGGGAAATTCGCTATCGCCATTGCATTTGGTCTGATTTACTTGTACACCTGTGAGCTTTACCCAACAATCATCAGGTATGTCTTTTCTTATTCTAATACTCTATATGTAGCCATCCACACTAAAGACAGGAAATCGCTAAACAATTTTTTAAAAAGCTAGACAGATTTTAAAATGATAGTTGTCATACACTTGCTGACTTTGTGAATGCACACAGAGAAAAACTGGCCATCATACAATAAACGACTTAGGATCACATACTGTACTACCAGATGTTTAAGTCTGAACATGCTAAACTCGTGCAGTAACATGTTTTTGCTAGGAAATACTTTATAAAGATAACAATATATGTTCTAAAATTGGCTCAAATACATTTGATATCCTCCAACTGGATACATTCATGGTCTGAAGTAAAAAAAAAGCAGTGTCTGTGACGATTGCAACACAGTATCATAACTGGACTTGACTAAGCTGCATCAAAGTAAGTTACTCATTTTCAATCTCCCTGCTGTGGTCTGTTTCACTTTATCCAGTACAGTAAAATTTCTTTGACAATATATTTAATGTTCAAAAAACAAAATCTATTTATCAATTTCTTTACTGATCATATCTGAAGTTGACTGGAAGAGCATTACATACATGCATGGTATCTAGTGATTTCATAACAGACAGTGCATCTGGTCCAATAGGTCCCTGGCTGTTGGCAGTGGTAGTATGATGTGTCGGGTGGGAAGTGTGGTGGCTCCCTTCTGTGTTTACCTTGCTGACATCTGGATCTATCTGCCTCAGGTATGCAACAGCACTCAATGAATCTAGTATAGCATGGTCTAGAAATGAAGCGTGATGCAACATTATATATATTTGCTGGACTGAAAAATGCTAAGGTATCTTATGCTCTCTATTATTCTTGTAGCTCATTGTGGGAATTCTGGCCTTCATCATTGGGCTCCTGACCATGTTTCTGCCAGAAACTCTGGGACAGCCCCTCACCTCAACTTTAGAAGAAGCTGAAGCTCTAGGCTCCAAGCCCAGCATGAAGAACGCTGCTGTGGATGCACAAGAGATGAACCAAACCATCAAAGTCTAAATCCATATTAACGTAGGATTCCTGAAAGTGCCTCTACTGACTAACAACACTACATACTCCAATATACAAGTCTGAATGAAACATTAGGTGTTTCTGACAAATGTGATGCTAGATGTGATGCTGTGTTCTGCGTGTGAGAGTTTGTTGGTGAAATTTGGATAATTAATTAAAATGTTTTGGTATATTTGATTGTGAATATTTTTAATATGTTTTGGAAAATCTTAATTTTTACAAAGAGCTTGCAAGCAGGACCTCATTTATCTAAACCATTAAGTATTATATTTTTTGCATTTCAGCCAAAACCACTTATTCACAGAATCTTGCAGTCACACTGGGGAAATTTCAGCAAAATTTTGGGTGCAAAAATTCTAATTTCTATTGTCAATAGTGTAGCAATGTATGAAACACAGTTTACACAGAAGTCACTTTCAAACCAAGATTCTGTGACCAAATTGAAACCGTTGTGAAATCTGTGTGGATTCCTTTTGAAATTATTCGATTTCTCCAGAAAACATTTGCAGGAGAAGAGTATGTGATCCTGGACCACAAAACCAGCCTTAATTTAGGTATATTTGTAGCAAAAGCCAACAGTACATTGTATGGGTCAAAATTATCTTTTTCTTTTATGCCAAAAATCATTAGGATATTAAGTAAAGCTCCTTTTCCATGTTCCATTTCCTACCATAAAATTCTAAAATCTTAATTTCTGATTAGTAATGTGCATTGCTTAGAACTTCATTTGGACAGCTTTAAAGGTGATTTTCTCAATGTTTTGATTTTGTTGCACTCTCAGATTACTGATTTTCAAATTGTTGCATCTCAGCCAAATATTGTCCTCCTATCTAACAATGATGTATAACTCTCAATTGACCCTTAAAAAATACCCTTATGACTGGTTATGTGGTCCTTTAGTTTTAGTGTTTGCTCACTTTACAGTTTTAAAGATATATCTATGCATTTCCTCATTTTAGCAATAGTTTTTGAAAATAAATTTCATATAGCAATGTGAACATAATAATCGATGCACTAATGTGCAATGGACCTTAAACACTATTTACCTTACCTGACAGTATTGGCAAGAACATTGCCTTCAGCTACGCTAGAAGGAGGACACATTTGTTCATTATCAGTTAACGTGTGATAAGTTTCTATGCATGATTCATTGAAAGACAGACCTTGTTGTTTGAAGCTGTTTTTTAATACAACTGCATCTCAGGGTTTAGCTCCAGATTTATCAGTGTTGTTCATAGTAAACTGTGACTCTACTTTAGAATACTTCAGAACTTCTTTATTCTGGGAGCTTTTGTATTGTTTTGTTATTTAATATTTCATTATTTTTATCTTATTGTCCTGTATTTGACCTCACTTTGCATGATATGAGGAATGTAATGCAGACGAGTTAAAAATAGTATTTTTGTAATACAGCTATTTTTCTCTTCATAGACTTCAAAATCAGTGCATTTACAATTTTCCTCAAGCTTATGAATGTATTGTGTGTTTTTGGACCAAAGAAGCAGGGATAGTTGATTATTGCTGTAGTCGTGTGCAGTTGTCATAGCAACATGTTTGTCTAAAGAATGTATTAATAAATATGACATTGTGTCTAAATTAGACCGGTTTCATTAAAATAATTACAGTGGCTATACATATTGGTGAATTAAGTGGGTACTAAATGTCCTTTTCCTGTGCTGTTCACTTTTCATTCTCTAAAGAGAAGAATCTCCCCGTGGAAAAGGTGGGAAATATTTTCCAGGTTAGTGGGCGTAAGGCAGGCGTCTCTCATTCGTTGTGAAAGAGGGGAGGAGGCCCAGGACAAGCTGCACTGACAGCCCTTACTAAAAAAAAGTCAAATAAATAAATAGACTAACAGTCTTTTGTTGCAGTCAGAGGTTCTCAGTGTACAAAGAGGACATTTTTTTGAGTTATCAATTTAGTTATGTCTCCTACTGGACAAATTCACATTAACACCTTTTTGTTTTTGTGTATATTGGAGTCCTATTGTCAGTACAAGCATATTTCACAATTAATGTCTATTGTGATTAGAACAGTCCAGGTGTACTTTACACATCCTACACAAAAAATTCACCCACTCATTTATTATGGTACAGGCATTCTGAATTCTTCTTCTGCCAACTGGACCTAACAGTGATATTTTTTTACAAGAGTAAAAACTGGGCTTTTTAAAATGCAAATACTATCATCCCGCCTATTCGAAAGCTACCGGAACACTGTTTGAAATCTGCCAGGGGGACATGTTGTACCCTACTTGTGCATGTGAGGTTTGGGTTATCAATGATGCCATAAATAGAACACAAACAGAAATGATCTCTTGTGGACAGGGCCAGCTGGAAACTGCACTTTGACCCTGCTTTGATACCCAGCTAAGCACAAATACACATGCCTACACAGACGCACACACAGACACCTGTTTTAGAACAAATCTTAGAGCTACAGATCAAACCAATCTGAATTATACCTTAAACACTCAGACTAAAGGACCAAAATTTGAGATTAAGACATTTTAAGGTTTTGTGTATGTGTGTGTGTGTTGTGTACTTAGTTTTTGAACTTTAGAGACGAGGAAATTACAGAATGTAGCAGAAAATACAACTGAAACTGCAGTAGCAAAACCATTCTGTTTACATGCCTTGCAGTATAAATGCCATGGAAATGACCATGCAGCTAAACAAGCAGCAAAGCCCTATCGAAACCAATGCAGCTGGGGGTTTCCTGAAGCAAGGGCTCCCACTTCTGTTGAACTTGGGGAAATACACCTTCACCGTGGCTTACTAATGTCCATCCATGCAAACAGTGTTCCTAAAGCTTTTTAGAGCATCTGCTTCGGTATATTTTGCCTATAGTTTACTGACAAATAAAATGTTGTTTATGACAAATGTCAGTTAACTTTGATATTTAAGATGCATTTTTCTAGTGATTATTTGTATGTAAAACATTCTGTGATATCAAGTCACAAAACGGCATCTATTTCTGAAATTAAAAGTATAAAAATGTTTTACATTTTATTAGATTAAATATACTGCACAATAGCATGTCACAATACTGACAGGGCTGAAATGTTGTCAAGTACTCAGATGTCAAGGACCAGCATCACCACATCTCTACCCAAAGGACATTGTATGGCCAGAGGCATTAGTACACTCTACTTGATTAATTAATTAACTAAAAAAAATAAAAATAAAATAATAAAAGCATGACCTACTACAATGTGCGTTGCAGGTTTTTGCAGCAGTTAATTTTCTGCTTATTTCTCTCTCTCTCGTGTATCAGTGCATCATATAGTATGGGGGAAAGTCAATATATTCCATATCTTCTACCTCTCTGTCATTTTCAGAGTCACACACACAGCTGGTGTAATCGGAAAATATTTAGACATTTAAATTATGAAGAAGAGCTATTCTGTTGCTTACCTTCACTTTGGGTGATCAAAAGCCCTTCGTGTTTATGCTAACTGACAGGATCTGAAGAGACAGTGACTGCTAAATTAAATTAATTAAACTTTCTCAGTCCTTTACAAGTATTGTCCAGTTTCTCTAGAAGCTTTGTAAGCAGGGACAGACTTACCCATTAGGCAGGGTAGGCGACTGCCTTGGGCCCAGTGGCGAAGCCAGGATGCTTTTATAGGGGTGGCCAGGGAAGGGCCAGCAACCAGTCTGGGGTGGCACAGAAATCTTCATTATTTTATATAAAAAATGTGTTTGACTATAATGTAGGCGTAATGGGCTATTTTAGTGCCTTAAACACAACTGAGTACAATTAATTTCTACTTAACTGAATTGAGATTGCAATTTGCGACTTAGATCAAGTAACACTGGGTGAATATGACAATTTTTGTATTATTCCTTTTTATTTTAATAAAGGGGCTCACTTTAGCTTTATTGCTCATTCAGCTTCTCAAAACTCGTAAATGCTTGCTCTCCAACATTAATCATGGATGAGGCGTGCAATGATAAAATTTTTTTGAAAAAGGCCAGAAATCAACATAACAGTAGAATTTGTTTTTATGCATTTAAATGGTTTAATTTTCGCATATTTTATTGTATAAGTGCACTGTGCTCACAATTAATTGTGCATTAAATTATTAATAAAAAAATACAAATCAACTTACGTCTGATATTGTGACCTCGAATTGCAGAATAGGCTATATTTATTTGAACATGTATTTGAGATACGTGGTTTGCTGCTTATACACGCACAGTTTGCAGCTTTAATCGTCTTTTCTGTGATTTCATGACTTAGCTGTAGACATCTTCAAGACAAAAAGACTTTAAACAGCCCTTTAATCACAGAGCAAATAAATAAGTCAAAGCCTGTTCTTGTGTTATAGTTACTTAAATCTAGGCTGTCACACTATATTTCACACACTGGTTGGCCAAAAATATAACATTAGCTCTACTGAACACACACATCTGCAAATAAACACCCTCAGTCTTCAGTCCAGAAAATAGCTTTTCATATTTCATAGCAGTCGATTCAGTTCCCCTCTGGAATTCTTGTTTCCCCTCGGGTTGCAAGGTCTGTGTAATAAACCCAACCAAATAGTTTATCAAACATTGCCCCAAAGTAGCCTAAATTGTGCCACCTGCAAATACACCAAACACAACTGGATGTAAGGAAAGCAAAAAGGGACAAATCTCTTGCTACACTGCAGCATAATAAAATGATTCATTAAAATGTAAAACCCCTCGTCTTACAACTATTTTCAAGTTTAGGATTTAGGACGGTATTTTGAACCATTTGATTGCCGTACATGCAGTCTCGCTTCTTGCGCTCGCTAGTTCTGATCGTACTGAACTGAGATGATGACATCACTGAATCAAAGATGAACAGCCTTTAACTGTCATTTTGCATTATCGACACACTGTTTTCCTAATTAATGTTGTTCAGTTTCTTTGACGCAATTCTTTTTGTTAAAAGCGCTATATAAATAAAGGTGACTTGACTATGTTTGCGTAAAGGGAAACAGACATTTCGAGGGGAACAGATCGACTGCTGCTAATTAACCTTCAATGCTTAACTTAGTTTGCAGGCTACTAAGCTAGCCAGTGCAGTGTAGTTCGACTTTAAGCTGCTACTTAATGCTAGATACATTTTTCCTACACATTTAGAGAGAACTACGATATAACTTAACATTGATTTACCATACATCTCAATCGACTGATCACAGCGTTTTTGTCGTTGCTACTCTGTGTGTGACCGTCCTCCTGTGTTTCTTTCACGGACCAGCAGCAGTAGGTCGCGCGCGCTCCTCTCATGGGTCACCTGACCTGCATGGCCAAACGTCCGCTGAGCAGAAATCAGCTCTCATCAGTCTCCGTACAACTGTTACGGTGTTAGTTAAAAATGTAAAACTGTCCCTCAATCAGTGGATCAGCTGTCATCATTGATTGACAGCATTTCTCCTTTCTTGTGTTGACGAGGTCGAGGTCTTTCTTTGCCAGCGCGCACACTTTTATCTGTCTGCTTCTGCTCTGTTCAGCGCGCACGCACTCTTTTATCTGTCTGCGTCTGCTCTGTTCAGCGAGCTGGTGAGCTGCGCTTTCAGTTAAGACACAGATATGTTGCTTCTCTAATTTTACATGCAGAATAGCCGAAATCATAGCACAGCTATGGTCCTTATCTTCTGTGTAGCCTATTTGATTTTATCAGACGACGGCACGACTATGAATCAGTATTTTTGTGCAGATTAACATCTTGGAAGGGAGAGCTGGTTAGTCTTAATCAATGGGTCTCGTTTCAGTCATTCATAGTCATCCCGTTGTCTGACCACAAACAGTCAAATATATCAATGAAAACAGTTTCTAGAATCTAGCTGCATCAAAATACAGAATGAGGCAAACAAATGTAATAATAAATGCACTTTTTGCATGTTCAGAAGAAGTGAGCTGCCCTGTCTTGCGGAAAAACAAACAGGTTGTGTACTGTAAGTAGTAAATTTCTCAGTGCAAAGAAAGAGAAGTAATAAGAACGTGGTATTTCGTTTTTTTTTCTTCATGTGTCTAATAGACATAAACAAGTTCTTTATAAAACATATATTACCTATGAAACATGCCTGCTCTTCATTCTCTGCTAACTATTGTTTCACTAATAACAAAAAATGGATTACATAAAGCATCCATATTTGTCCAAGTTCATTTTCATTAGATTAAAAACTTGAAGGCCTGGTTTCACGAACGGCCCTTAGCTTAAGCCAGGGAATGAAAGCGAATAAAATACAATGAATAAGTTAATTTAATGAACCAGGATTCTAGAGATGTTCATTATGCTTTGAATGGTAATGGTAATATTGTAAACAATATTATACATTATATAAAATAAATTATATTAATATTGGGGTTTTAAACTGCCATAAAAAGGAAGTTATTAAAACAATGCAAATAATTTGTTTTTACCATAAAATAAGACATCACATTTTGTAACCATAATATGTAAGTATATAATAAGAAATATATAGCCTAATAAAGAAAATATAATAGACTAAGAATTATTTCCATATAGCACATATAAAAAGGTTTTTACAAACAACAACAATTGCTGTTAAAATGTTTTATTTTGGGAGTTTTCCCAGTAAAGGTGCAGTTAATTCTTAATGTTAGCCATTTCATTCAGTTTTGGTTTCCAAAAGAGTCACTCCAGCTGTCTTTAAGTAACATTTAAGTATCAGATGCTTTAATATTTGCCAGCTGTTAGATGTCACAAAAATATATATCTGGTCTTTTTTTTCCTGAGATTTGTACATGGAATGCAATCATCAAAAGTAGTAATAATGTACAATAAATTAAACAATAGAAAAATCCACATTGAACACAAAACAAGTACATACACCTATATACCTAACTGGCAAGTTTAAATGGGAAGTGTTAAATTCTGTGAGAGTCTGTAGCTATAGCATCTATTTAGTCATGAATTAATCATTCATTACACTTTACCAGCATAGTTCAACAAAAACATCCCATCAAGCTGACCTGTAAACAATGCAAGTGGACCATTCTTCAATTTAAACACACTACAGGAACCCTATGGAGAGGTGCTGATCTGTGGAGCAGCATATTGATTATTTAGAAAAATTATATTATGTGTGCGTGTGTGTGTGTATATATATATATATATATATATATATATATATATATATATATATATATATATATATATATAAATGAACTGGGTTTAAAATGAAATGTACAAATTCATGCTTTCACATTCAAGAATATTTTGTCCTGCAGTCAGTTGTTTTTCCGTGTGTTTTCCCTTGTTTTTCAATATGTGTGACAGTTTTATTGATCATGAGTATATTAATTTTACCTCCAAAATAATTCATTTAGTTTAATATTACTGTCTTCTTGTTTTAGCTTGTGATCCTGCCCAAACTATTAGGCATTGACAGATGAGTATGGTATAAAACATTGTCACAGTCAAGCACTGGTGAACTTTGAATAGCTTACCTTTAACTAGCAAGGTATCGTTTGATATCCCAGTAGTTTTATACTATACAATTTAAAACAATTAAGGATGGGATAAAATTGTATTGCTGCTAACAAAAACATCATTACAATTTACATTTTCGTGTGAACTATTACTTTTAAGTGTTCTTAGCACATTGTGTACCAAATTGGAACTCAAGGGCCCAATTTTACGCAATGACTGAACACAACAGATGACACACTGACAAAGCGAGAAAATGTTTAACATACGCATCAAACATTTTAGATGAACAGTGTGCTGCATGGGACATCTACCATGCATTCAAACGTTTTTGATTCATTGTACAACACCTTACATGTACAATATAAAATGATCCTTTCAAAAAGATGAGCACTGAAATTCTGGCACAGAGTTGCAGCAGGTTTTTGGAACCAGAGGAGGACGCGAGTGAGGATGAGATGATGGGATCTGATTAGTGTGTTTGAGCTGTTTATGGTGGGCTTAATGGAGTAATCCTTGGCACTTTGTTGTGATCCTCACTCGCCTCCAATAATTCTTCAGACGCTTCTGTGACCCCCTTCTCCTCTTGAGAGTGTCTTGAAGGGCCATCCCGTTTAAAACAGGTGTTACACACCAAATTTTAACCTGGGACTTTGACTCTACCTCCTGACTGGACATAGACATCAAGCTTATGAGATATCTGCCATGCCTACTACTCAGGGCTGAACAAACCAGATGTTGGCATCCTCTTGCCCCACGTCCTCCTCTTCTTCGTCCTCTTCCTCCTCCTCCTCCAAAGGCTCATGGGTCCTGAGGGCAAGCTCACGGAGAAAGTCAGGCTCATGAACAGAGTTCTGGGAGGTGGATTTGAGGCCGATCTTCTTCTTGGTGAGATGGAACTGGTCACGAATGAAGTTGTAAAAGTCATACTCATACTTCATCCTTTGGTAAAGCACCTGCAGGGCCTCTAAAGTGGGCATGTGCTTCTTTACTGTGCCTGTAAGGTTCCCCATCTTCCAAAATTCTGCAGAGAAGTCAGATTTACAAAGCTATGAGCCACAGAAAAAGCTATGGTGTGCAATCCAAGACAGCTAAAAATGCTTCACTTATATTTGTTTTAAAGTTGGTGTGCAAAATGAGTTTACAAAATATTTCCAGAAAGAGTGTTTAAATTATGTTTCTTTATCCGAATCTCTGCATGCTCATTCATTTGTTTTCATGTTTGCATTCACATTTATTTATTTCCTTTATTTTCCCACAAGATTTCAAAGTAATTGACTAAAACACACCTGGACTCTTGTAGATGTTTAGGACATCACTGAAGTAGTGAGGTAGGAGTCTCTCCAGAAGGAGCAACACGTCCTCCAACTCTTCCAGAATTCCCACCAGTAGGAAGTTCTCTATAACGTTTTGTTTGGCCCTCTCCACAGCCCAAACACCTGGCTCCCTGCGGCAGACCAAAAGAAACAGCCAATTATTTGACAAGAAAACATACAAAGATTTCAGCTTGCTTAACTGAAAAGATTTTTAAAAACATTTATTAGTGAGAACAGCACAAGATCTTAAAGGAAAAGTCTTCTGCCATACTTTACTCAACCACATTCATTTTTCCAATTCATTTTTAATGTACTGCTGACAATAAATAAAATGGTAGGTCAAAGGAACCAAAACTGCTTGGCTAACAAATTTAATTTCAAAGTTCCTTTTAACCATTTTTTTTGGGAACCTAAATATTCTTCAAAATATCCTTGTCTTAATATATTTTGAAGAAAATCATACAGGTTTAGAATGACTTGAGAGTGAGTAAACAGTGACAATTTCGATTCTTTTGGAAGAACTATCCCTTTAGGCTTGTGAAAGTGCAGGACTGGAAGAAAATCGGCATGCTTTTCTGTTTAACTCTATAAATAAACAATAGAATACAGTAACAATAAGCATGTGTACAAGTTCAGTGAACACCATTAAAAAAAGAGTGATTGTTTTTGGTTTGAAAGCATTTCAGCCATCATCAACATTAATGCCCAAAGAGTGATGGGTCATAATTACCTGCACTGAGGGTGTTGTCCACAAAAGTATGGAACGATGTAGAAGAGACGCGGGTTAGAGCACTCTGGGTAGTTCTCCATGATGCAAACATTAATGTCCTGCAGTGGAGAAAAGGGGAAATGAGTCAGACAGACAGATCCTACTGCCAAAACGAAAGCAGCACAAAGAACACATTTAATCAAAATCATAGACACACTCATTTTCAATGGATTATATGCTTTAATATTGTATAACTGTACCTCCAATCTCTTCAAGTGAACACATGGGGGCACCACTTACACAAGCAGTGAACCACAGTCTTTAGAAAGTCATTATGGTTATCTCTTATAAAGGCTTCCAAAACATGGACTAGGGAACTGATGCATTAACAGAAACAATGTTTTAGCACTTTATCTGATACAAAAGCTTTAATTAAGTCAATCCACCCACACTTAAAATACACAACAGGGGAGGCCTACAAAGACTACAATCCATTAAGTCCACAGAGAAAAACATGAATAAGAATAAAAAATATTATTTGTTTCTTAAAAACAATGCAGCCAACAATGCTAATGATCCTTGTTGATAATTAAAAGAACAGATTACATGCTGCAAACAACATGGTCAACACTTCTTGGAAAAGAGGGCAATTTGTCAAGTTAACAGCCTTGTCTTTAACTTGTTCACAAAAGAGGTTAGGTATAGAGCAAATATCCACGAGGCTCTAGACTCCACGCACTTCTTCCCTTTCATGAGCCCCAGGTGGGTGCCTCAGAGCTGGAGGGAATCACGTGCAAGCTGTGGGTCTTGAAGAAAAGAGCGGTCATGCTGGCAGGTAGAAAAACATAGTCCGAGTTATTTCAGCATTAATCTTTCATAGTAGAATGCCCTTAACACATGACGGGTATCAGCTGATATGTGAGCATTATTTCTCTGCCTTTTATTAAGCCCTAATTCAGGAAATGAAAAGGTCCACTAAAGTTGTTACCACACATTTGCTGCTTTTCAATACAACAACTCAAAGAGTTTAGAAATCAACTTGGATAATTAAGATTTCTGATGGTTTCTCCAGTTTTGACGTCCTTTTGAGACTGAAATGGTGGGTGGTTTATACAATTCAACTTCAGACCTGATCATGTTGGGAATTTTGCTCATTTTAAGCTTGTTTTATATTTTGAGATTTTTTGAACATAAGTCAACTGCCATTTTTTTTTTTTTACTGTTTCCTTCCCAAATTCTCTACGGTCACTTTCTAAAATAATTCCTCTGCGTTCCAAATGTTTGAATGCTTTATTTTTCTTATTAAAACCATTTAAACTGTGGGCTTAATGTGGTCACATATTAAAAGACATTTCACCCATAAAAGAAAAAAACCATTATGAAAAGGTTTTGGCATTTTGGACATTATGTTTTAAGTGTTCAACTAATATCAACTAAAATAATTCAAAACATAATTCAAAAATGTTGAAATATGGATATTTTTCTTTAAAAAAAAAAATGCATGGATCTGCTACAGGAAGCCTTCATTCACCCCTGGAGCTGTGTGAGGTATGTTTTATTATGAATGCACGCACATTATTTCACGTCTTCTTGACTGTTGACAAAAATCATCTGCTTACCCCCATTGTAAGGCTTGGAGGGGGCAGGACAATTTTTAATATAACTCAGATTGGAAGTCATATAAACCTAGGATGCCTCGAGGGCGAGTACATCACAGGCTAATTTAAATTTTGGGGTAAACTAACCCTTAAATTGTGGTTGTGAACTAGAGCAAAGAGAGTAGATTGCTGTGTTAAACCTGCTTTCGCTGTCCTATGAATGTGTTCATTTGTTGACAATATCAAACTAATGCATTGGCGATTCCTTCAAAGCAGTGGAGCTCCAGGAGGGCCAGTTCCTTTAACAATACTCACTCTGTGTGTATCTGAATAGAGCCGAAAAGCCAAGAGCGCATCAATGTCCTTTCATCCGCATCCCCACTCCGCCCCAACAGAGACACATACAAACTCTGACGGATATGCACTTTGAATGCACACAAGCCATTGCTGAAACACAAACAGGTTATGTTCCATTTGGGTTTCCGCTGACTTTTGGGAATACAAAAAGGGAAAGGATTGAAGTACAGAAAGCCAGATGGCCAAAAAGGGCAAATGTCTGCAGAGAACAAAAGGAACAGAAATGTCATCCTCTAACAGATCACCAATTACATAGCAACTTAGAGAACAACCTACTCAAATCCCTGAAGAGATAATGATGCCTTAAAGCTGTGGCAGACTTTTAACCCAATAATTACAAGAAAAATTCAATGAAGATGAAGATACTGTTTGGTGGAAGTGGAGAAAAGAGGAGAGTATAAAAAGAAAGTCAGTCTGTGTGTGTATATATATGAAATTACTTATAAAGTTACAGCAAATGGTTAGTGTGCTTCTGGCTGACGTCCCGAGCAGTAAAAGCGGGCAATCTTTCACACACAGTCCTCTTTCTCTCTCTAAGAGGACCCACTTCAGCTCAGGTGACACACTTATTTTGCCTTGTGTTCTTTATTCAGTCCCAAGGTGGCCATTTCACTAAGCACCTAGGAACACAGTCATCGCAATTTACCCCTAAACTACCTCCAGATGGATGTCACCAAGCAACATGCTCTTTTCCTGATGTGAAACAAAGCATTTTTGTGTATTCTGTCTAGAAAAAGCTACAAAAAGAAAAATGCGAACAATAAATAATGGGTATTTTATATATTTTTTGACTGACCACTATTTGAGCAAAGCAGAAGTGAGATGAGACATTTGGAGACCAGATTAAATGATAGAATACAACAGGAGACAAGAAGTCAGTCAGCCACAGAACTGAGAACCTGGATGAGTTCCACTAATAGGGGCAATTTCCTGCGCGCACACACACACACACTCACACGGTATGGCTTTAAAGTCATTATTAAACATGGGCAGTACAGTCTTACAGCTTTGAAGGTCTGCCAGCATACCTCACACAAAAAGCGGGTGCAAGGACACATCAGACTGATCTAAAGTGACCGTAAAGACAATTATAATGTTGCAAAAGATTTCCATTTCTATACATGCTGCTCTTTTGAACTTTCTATTCTTCAAAGAATCCTGAATACAATTTCCCCATGGTTCCCACAAAACTATTAGGCAGCACAACTGTTTTCAACAATGAAGATAATAAGAAATGTTTCTTGAGCACCAAATGAGAAAATTAGAAAGATTTCTGTGGGATCATGTGACTGTAGTTATGGCTGCTGAAAATTCATATTTACCATAGTAGGAATAAATTACATTTTAAAATACACACAAAATATTTTTAAATTTGAATAATATTTAAAAATATTGCTGCTTTTACTGCAATTTTGATTAAATAAATGCAGCCTTTGTAATTAATAAATGTAGCATTAAAGGCTTATTTTGAAAAGTAGTGTTCATTTGCATTTTAAGCAGAAGGCCTGAAATATAAAGGTTTTTAAGATCATGATATCAAATGTATTCAAATGTGTCAAATTTCTATAAAGGTGCATCTCAAAAAAATTTGAATATCATGTAAAAGTTCTTTATTTATTTTTTATTTAATAATAATAATAAAAAAATCTAGATTCATTGCACACAAAATAAAATATTTCAAGTTTTTTGTTTTAAATCTGATGGTTATGACTTACAGCTTAGGAATTTTTTTTAAATATATTTTCACAAAGATCAATCAAAATAAGATTAACAAAACAGAAAGGTTCAAGATCTCCAAAGCAGGTCTAATTATGCACTCAATACTTGGTTGGGACCCCTTTTCCATGAATTACTGCTTCAATGTGGTGTGGGGCATGGAGGCGATCAGCTTGTGGTACTGCTGAGGCGTTATTGAAGCCCAGGTTGCTTTGATAGCGGCCTTCAGCTCCTCTGTATTGTTTGTCAGATGTTACTTATCTTCCTCTTCACAATACCTCACAAATTCTCTGTGAGGTTCAAGTCAGGCATGTTGGCTGACCAATCAAGCACAGTAATATCATGGTCAAGAAAAAAAACTTGCAAGTGGTATTGGCACAGAACCTGGTAGATGGCTGCATTAACTTTGGACTTGATAAAACACAATGGAACAACACCAGCGGACGTCATGGCACACAAATCATCACTGACTTCATAAACTTCACAATGGTCTTCAAGCAGCTTGGTTTCTTTACCTTTCCAGTCTTCCTCCAGACCCCAGACCTTGCTTTCCAAATGAAATGCTAAATTGACTTTCATCTGAAAAGAGGACTTTGGACCACTGAGCAACAGTCCAGGTATTTTTTTCCTTACCCCAGGTAAAATGCTTCTGATGTTCTTTCTGGTTCAGGAGTGGCTTGGTTCTAGGAATGTGACAGCTGTAGCCCTTTTCTTGAATACGTCTGAGTGTGGTAACTCTTGATGCGCTGACTCTGGCTTCAGTCCACTCCTTGTGAAGCTCTCCCAAGTTCTTGAATCTGCTTTTCCTGACAATCTTCCCAAGGCTGTGGTCATCCCTGTTGATTGTGCACCTTTTCCTACCACACTTTTTCCTTCCAGTCAACTTTCTATGAATATATTTTGATACAGCACTCTGTGAACAGCCAGTCCTTTCAGTAATAACTTCTGTAGCTTACCCTCCCTGTGGAACAAAAGCCAGAATAAATGCCGTAAAGGTTGTGTCGCAGTGATCTTTTACCAGATGTTTTGAAGGCAGATCAGCTTTTGCGACAAAAGGAAATATGTGCAAACTGTAATGAATCAGAGACCAGTCACCTTCTCACTTTCCGTGCTGAAGCTGAGATCATTCACCAGCTTAAGTGAAAGTTAATGTGCCTAGAATTTTTGACTCATACATTACACGTCATATTTTGATGTCACGTGTCTTTACGAGACCTTTACAGGTTGTGTGTGAATGCACACACATATTCCGGGTAATCACTGGCAGTTTGAAAGAGGCAAAATCTAGCGACCCGGGAACATTTGCCAGGACACATTACCCGTGTATTTTCCGGAATGGCATTGTGAAAGGGGCTTTATACACACAAACACACTTCAGGAATTGAAAGGAAACCAGCTTGTAAAATTTCAGGTCACACCAGTTGAGAAAGTGCCCCTCACCACAAACATGGACATTCTCTAATGCTCTAACTAACACTTTCAAAAACTCCCTTCACAGGCTTCAAATTAATAGGATGACTTTGCAGTATCCAGTTATTCTACAGCTTTAAGAATATGTGTGGGTGTGCACATCCATGCAGATTGTGGGGAATTCCTACATCACAGATTATAATAATTCAATTCAAATGGAAAGATCAAAAATTAAGCTTCAGTAGCATACCATTCTGAAGGCTCAGGTCTGACAAGGGGCCCAGCTATTACAGACATATAATCAAGCAAACAGATGTGTTTAGAATGAGACAGATCACAAGACACACTAATCCTAAACTACAGAAATCAAAGATGTGGTTAACCAGGCCTCCAGGAGGAGAGGGGATCTTAAGAGGAGGTTGCGTTCTATATGGTGACGTTCTAATTATAATTACTGTAGTCTCTCATTAACTAAGATAAGTTCAATTCCCACTGAAATAAAACTGCTACTGTATGTTATTTTGGCCTGTGTCATGTGTGTTCCTTTAAGAATACAAATCATTTTCAGCAGCATCACTCCAGTCTCAAGTGCCTCATGATACTTCAGAAATCATTCTAATATGATGTTTTGCTGTTTGAGAAACATTTCTTGTTATTATAAAGTTTTGATCAGTTGTGAATAAGTTGTGCTGCTTAATTTTTTGTTAAAAAATTAAAATGTTAGTTTTTTTTAGAAATGTTATTCCTGGATCAATTGATGACTTTAAAAGTAAAAAGTAAAAAGTAAAATTACAAATGTATTTTCAAATGTAATCACTTTTTAAATGAACCAATTTTACGCATTCTGGTTCAATGAAAGTATACGTCTTTCAAAAAATTTAGCTGACCTCAAATTTAAAAAATAGTATATACATAAATACCACAGACTGTATAAAAACATGGACGTAGTGTCCGTGACGTCACTCGTAGACTCCTGAAGAGAGTCTTTGAAGCCTAAAATGTGCAGAGCAAGCCGTCACCATCTTGGCAGCACGTCACCGCGCGAATCGAAAAATGTTGCTGAAGCCACGCCCACCTAACGCGACGGCTGTGACAGCAGTGGCAATTCACCTATCACTCAAGTGGCCACGCCCTTAATTATGCAGAACTTTAAGGCTTAATATAATTTAAACGGATGAGTTATACAATAATTCACCCCCCTCACAGTTGTCATGAAGGGCAAAATTAGCTATATAGACCAAAATAATTTTTTGCACCAGGCTGAAAACATGTTTTTTTCTGCTGTAAAGTTGGGCATTTTAACATGGGAAGTCTATGGGATTGACTCTCTTTTGCTGCCAGCCTCAAGCGGCCAGTCGATGAATTGAAATGAAATGTGTGTATATATATATATATATATATATATATATATATATATATATATATATATATATATATATATATATATATATATATACTAATGATTGGCCGTCAATAGAGAAAGTTGACAAGATGCTATAGTCACACCATCTGCCAGCAGGGCACGTTCACTAACCTAACCTTGACCCCCTTCTAGAAATATTCATAAATCTGGCCTTTTTAAAGGGGTCATTGGATACCCATTTTCCACAAATTGATATGATTTTTCTGGGTCTTAATGAAAAATCTGAAACATAGTTTGGTTAAAATTTCTCAATGGTAGTGTTAAAAACAGTTCTTTTCAAAGCATGCAGTTTTGTAACATTTTCCTTTGAATGCAAATGAGCTTTGCTCTCTCTTGATCCTCCTCTCTGAGCAACCGTTTACTTTAGCCGCATTCATTGTGAAAATTGCTAATTAGTACATTATTAGGATAGTAAAAAATTAAAAATTAAAAAAAACTTACTCTCACTTCATCTGTTGGTGAAGCTGGATCACGAATGATTCACATGAACATATACACACATTTAGGTACATCAGGGGCACATTCCCTTCAAAAACAAATGTAATCCACTGCGTCTTCAGCGGCTCAGATGTTAGGAGTAAATGACTACTGCTATAATCATCAAACAACAGAACACATCAGTCACTTAAGGCCCCGATATGCTTCAAATTAAATAGAACTACAAACTGATATGACATCATTTCAAACAAAATCAGGGTCGAAATGAAGTTCGTCTTGGCAGTTCGAATACGCGCACCAAAGTGATCTTTCTGGTGCGAAATTATTTGCTCAAAAATAGCAAAAAATGTATATTTAATTTCGGTGTTCTGCCGAATAAGTAAAAAGTCTGAACAATGACGAACAGGATCAAATACATGCACTCACAAATGCAGCAAACATGTCGGCAGTGTGAAAGTATTTAAAACTATCAAAGAAAGACACAGAACTCATTTACAAGCACGAAGCACTGAAAGGCAAGAAACTTTTTAGTGCTGCATCATGTCTCTGATGAGAAGAAGAGGTGGCTGATGCTGATGGTTAGGCTACTATATGATGATTGAAATGAAATTGCACAATTATTTCAAACGATTAGTAAATAAACTGCAGAATGTTATATTTTCAAATGCATGCAGGAATTCCATGTATTCTGACAGCACTTCAGGAGCTCGCGGCATCATGGTTCAAAGTCCAAAGTGTGAGTCTGTGCTAAACTTGACTCGTCAACTCTCTCAGGAACGTTTTTGTGAATTTTTAAAAGGCATGTGACAATGTGATATGTGCGACAAACATCTTCACAAATTCCTAATGAGAATCATGGTAGCACTTTATTTTACAGTCCTGTTCCTCATGTACATACTATGTACTTATTACAGTAATTACAATAACTATGTAATAACTAGGTACTAACCCTGAACCTACCCCTAAACCTAACCCTACCCCATGTAGTTACCTTGTATTACCAGAACTTTCTTAGATAAATACACTGTAAGTACACTATAAGTACATGCTAGTAGACGTACTGTAAAATAAAGTGCAACCAGAATCATTTATAAATCTGCATGCTGTTGTCAACAAAAGAAGCACTCAGATCTTCTTGTGGGTTTCTGTCAAGATTAAAGTCAAGAAAAAGCAACAACTCCATCAACATAAAAAAATTATAGTACTGTAATCTTACTGTTATTCTGTAAAATAAAATAAAGACAATAATAATGATAATGATAATTACCCTACAACAGCTCTATTAATACATTGATTATAACATTCACACATAGTGTTCAAATTGGGATCCGTAATATTTTCTAATGTTTTAAAAGAGTCTCTTCTGCTCAGCAAGGCTACTTTTATTTGTACAGCAAAAAATACATGCCTGATTCAAGTCTCAAAAATGGCCCAAAATATTATTTTACTAACTTATTAATTTAAAGTTAATTGCACTTTGTTGGTATAATGTAATAATAATAATTAATTAATAATTTAATTTAATAATAATTTAATTTAATTATTATTAATTATTATTTTGGCATAATGTCTGCTTGAATTAAAAAAAAATGTTAAGTGTTAAGTGTATTTTTTTAAATTGTTGTTTTGTAATATTTAGTTATAATTTGAAAAGCACGACTAGACAGTAAAAAGCACATTTTGGCAATTTAATTAATGCAATGTTGAAAAAAATAGCAAAATAGGCCATCACAGGGAAAAAAATTTAAAAACAGTGTACGGTATTCGGCCTCCGGCCCAGTGTTTAATTTTGTTCGGCTTCGGCCAAAATGTATTAGTTCAGTGCATCCCTAACAGCCACACCTGTACGATTGCTCATGGAGAGACTTTAAAGATTCACAGAAAACATTTAATTCCTAGAAAGAAATTGCAACGAAGCTTGATGTCGACGAAAAGCAAGTACCAAATAAATGTGTTTCAGATCAATGTTACACCATACTGCTGCTGCTATTGTTGTTCTTTCAATAAGTGAATTTAAAGGGTAAAATTAATGAAATGCCAAACGAATATACAATAATAAACCTTTGTTTTTATCAAAAGTAAATCATGACACCACATAAAATATAAAAGGTGTAACAATTTATCCAGTTTAATAAAATAAATTAACACTAATAAACTAAAAGTAACAAACTGACTCCCAATATTTTTTTTCACATCATGCTGAAGTTTCATACAATGAGCCATTCACACTTCCAATACAGGACTGATTATGAAAATAGAATGGTTCTTTTGAATTACAAAACATGATACTGGACTCTGAACTGCTGCTAATCATTATTCTTTTGTCTATAATGTCTCACACCTAGATTGCCTACACTTCATTATTTCATCGTTGTTGTGTCATTCTTGTCTACATCTGCTCTGGCGGTAAAACAATCTCGGACTGATGACAGCTTACTCAGGGCGGGTCTAAGGTAAGACGCCAGTCCAGTCTGTGCTGAAACGCTACTGTCAATCAAACTATTGTGGGAGGGGCCTGTCTGTGTGACCTCACATACAGTAGACAGGCATCTGAGAATGGCTTGATTTGAGAAAGGGGTAAAGATTTTAGCAGATTACATAAAAACACTGAGTGGATTTTTATCATTTAGGGTGGTTGTGTGAACACACTGCCAACACACATTTCAGCTCAAACAACTTGCATGTAGTATCACGTATGATCCCTTTAAACAAAGCAAAGGATGAGTTAACAAAGAAAGTGACCTGGACTGAATTAACTAGTAACTTGAAGAAAAAAAGTCCCGGTTAATGTTCCAGATTAATACGTCTGGGAAACTAGCCATTTATGTTTTATGAATACCAGATATAAGCCATAATTCTGTCACAATCCTTAGTCGACTGATGTAGTTCTTCCAGCAGTGCCAAGTTTTTGTGTAATTGTCTTGACTTTCAGCATCCATGATGTTTTTCCCCCAAATCCAAATCAGAGCGCTTAGCAGTGCAATTGACTTGACTGAATAAAAAGCAAGCATGGCTAATCAATTCCTGAGCATTCTGTTCACATTGTCTGAGCTAATTTCCAAACATAAAACCAGACTCTTGCACAATCTCTCTCAAACACTTGTTGTGCAATAAATTAATTCTCAACAGGAAATACAGTTCCAAAGTCAAGTCACTTAATGGTCACTCTGCTATTTGCTATGTAAACTTGTATGTACAGCTCATATATGTTTGAATAGGCAAAATTACTAGTCTGTTTTCTAAAAAAAAAGGAGGAGGAGGGATTTAAAAACTGCCACTGACCAGATATCTCTCGTCATCTTTCATCTGGGGTGTGCGGATCAAGTGATTCTGCTCTCCTCTCCAGTCCCCAAAACGACGAAAAAAGTAATTGGAGAGGAAACGGTTAATGGGATCCCTGATGATGTTTATGTAGACAGGCTGTTCTATCCTAAATCTGAGAAAGAAAGAGACAAACAGTATGAGCACCGAATTGTTCACCAATGTTTGGCTTTGTTTTTATCTTCGATTAATCAGATAAACTTCAGACTAATATTCATGATTTGCTTACCTTGTGAAATTGAGAAAGTGAACATGTCTGGTGTACAGAAAAGGCTGCGGAATAGTGCTAATATTTCTCATCAAATCCACCTGGCAAAAAATCAACACAAATCTGATTACTCAGATAAATCAAAGCACATATTGTCTCACTAGCCTGCGTTTACTGTGGTTTTGATTAAATAAAACAGATCAAAATGCATGTTACACAACCATTCATGACAATCTCTTTATTCAACGCTTACATTTTTACAAAACAAACAGCAATGGGGTTCAACAACTTACAATAACAGAACACCAATTCAATAAGTTATATCTGGTAGTAATAAAAAAATATTTTTTTTACCAAAAATAATTGAACCACCAGAAGTATACTGTATGCTACATGAAAAGTACTTACTACATAAATTATTCCTGTCAAACAAATAAATAAAACACTCGTAAATTGAGACATAACTAGACACAACTAATTAAAACTACAGTTCCAACAGTTTTTGTAAAGCAAAACCACATCATATGTTTGCTACACTTTCTTCAGTTGCTATAAAACAATAATTCTTCAGAAACAGGGGTGGATCCATTTCAAAAAATAAACCAGAAATGCAAAAAACACTCCAAACAGACCTCATCTGTCCAAGTTTTCAGAATCACACTCACCAAGAAAACATTCCTCACTTGGATAGTGCATGGTGCAGTGGAAAGTTATTAGGTCATCTGATGAGGCTGATTTTTTCTTAACCTTAATGTTTCCTAATGAGGGCCAGCTGGGGCCCCAGTCAGCTCTGATAGAGCCCGTGTGTCCCTAAATGCATGTTACGGTCTCCAAAAACAGATACACACACAGGCATAAGGAGAACTTAACCAATTCCTATAACGGTCGCCATATGAAGAACGGGATGGCCGTAATGTTGGTCTGATGTGCCAGGATTCGTGTGTGTAAGAGCGCAGCTTCCTGTAGCGCTCAACAATAGGTTCCAGAAGTTTCCAATTTGGGAAAGACCACCCTCAGAGTTCAGATTTCATACCAAAACCTAAACATCTTCATGTTCCTTGACCCACATCAAACTGTTAAAAACACTGTTAACAAGGGCTCTGCTCAAGCTTCAATCCTTGTATCAAATGCTGCATCAAAGTCAAAACATAAAGTCTGTTACAACCTGAGCTGAGTGACATCATTTTAATTGAGAAAATGTCCTGTTCCATAAACGGTTATATGGGAACACAGATGGCCATACAATGTACTAAGTAATGATAAAAGAGGTGATGGTTGAATCACATCATAAGTAACACCTCAGGTTGGGTAAACAGTAAGTGGTTTGGTGCATTGAGGCTAATGCAATGACTGAAATGACTGAAAGTAACACTAAAGACTAACGAATCATATGGACCACTTTTAATGATGGTCCCTATTTTATTGTAACAGCAGAATCTTCAGAACTTTTCCATTTGAGCTCCATCAGGGAAAGCCATACAGGTTGCAACAAAATGAGGGTGAATAAATTACATTAATTGGCAATTGACAGACTTTCATTTTTGTGTAATCTATCAGTTTAATAACAAAACCTTGTTCTACACAATCACATAACAATGTGAAGATTCTGAATGTAGAGGAGGTTCATTTGTTCTCGTCTTGTTGAAAGGTCGGTTAAAAACAGACTGAACATTCCCTCTATACACACAAATAAACTTTCTTCTCTAAATGAGAGTTTTATGACCCTTATCCTGCAGTGAAATTTGCATTTGTTTAGGAGACTGTGCAGATGCTCCAAGGCCACAAATAGGTAATCAGTCACAATCACAGCCGTCAAACAGACAAAAAACAAATACTGGAAATGCACTTAACGCGCACAAGGAAACTTATGCTTATTATGGACAAAGCCTATGGGATCATTTTCCAAGCATGGTCAATGGTTTATTAGATGATTAAACTTGACGTCTGTATCAATAATCCAATCAAAACAAGATATTAAATACTTGTTTATTAAGTAATTTAATCCGTTTATTACAAAAAACTTCCATCAGTCAAACATTTTTACTGGAGAAATTAATTCTAAAGATTGAGAACTCTATTTTAGCTCAAAGTTAAAACATTTATTTTTGATGGATTTGCTTATTTCAAACATTCTGCTTTTTTGCTTTGCAGGACATTAACTGATGACCTGGAGTCTTGTGGATTATTGTGATGCATTTATCAGCTGTTTGGATTCTTAAGGTCAAAGCATTCACTGTAGGGTGAACATGTTCGCCGTTTATACGGGACACGTCAGAGCCAGGGTTTTAATAATGCCTAAAATATCAGGTTTTGGTTATTTGCACTGTGCAGGTTGATTGTTGTGTAACATTCATGAGAGCTATAAAGAGCAGAGCAGACGGCTCCTTATGCTTTCGAATTGCTTTCACATGTTTGTTTGTGGTTTGACTTGAAGCATTGTGGCGCACTTTGTTTTTTGGGGGGATTTGTGCGTAGCGACGCTTCAAGTCAATTGAACGAACACAACACCTGCGCATATTTGGATCGATTTGATTGTTCCCTCTAGATCTCACCTTCTCACACGCAGCCCCACGATTGGTCGATTATATACAATACCTGCATGTTATTGGTCAAACTGCTCTGGATGTTTTAGGCATTATTAAAATCCTGGCCAGGACGTGTCCCGTATGAACGGCGCATATGGTCACCCTAATTCACTGCAGAGATCCATTTTTCAAAATACCTTCATTAGTGTTCACAAGGTTTGGAATGACAGAGAACATACTAAAAATACATTACACTTTTTTTGGCTGTTGTCCACTCACGCTCTATCTGTCTGGACCACACACCAGTTAGTTTTTCTGATGGCAATGAACCCTGTATGTGTTCAGAGCTTACCACTGTAAACACACACATTTAATATTAGCTTTGAGTATTTACTGTACATCTAACCAGTTTACTCTCTGAAACCTATGAATAATCACTCACAAAATCATTTTATCGCAAAAAGGTCCCATAATATCCAGACAGAATTATGAGTGTACTCCGGGGGATAATAAGACAGATTTTTCCAGTTCAAAACGTTCTTCATTTTCACGTTAGTCACTTATTTCCTCTCTCCCGATCCAAACAAACATATATGAGTGTTATTTAATCAGCATATTTATTTTAACTTTTCATAGGTTGATTTTAGCGGTGTGGGAGATGTGACGCTTTGACTCAACTCAAAAGGGATGACAGAATGTTTTCGTTTCCTCTCCGCAAGGGAAGAAAGTGTGTATTTTTCTCCACAATGAGTGCCATTCGGATGAATTTCATTGCCAACTGCATTCAGCAAGCATTTCCCTTGGCAAACACCTTTATTTAATTCACATCAGTTTTCATCATAGTAATATGCCTTTTATTTTGCTATACTTTTAGCTTGCTAAACAATTTCTCGGAAGCATTAGTTGCCTCATACACACACACACTGACCTGCTCATGCTTTGTGAGTCTTGTTTTGTTATGGATGTCAGAGGAAACCAGGTTAAACTGATGCTTTTCTGCCAGAATCCTCAGCAGCAGGACGACCGTTCGACTTCCACACTTGCCAACCCTGTTGTAGATCACCTGACTTGGGAATGGCAGCTCCTAGACACACAGACATAGAAATACATGGGTATTAGGAAGAATAAAATAATAAACATAAAATAATCAATAAATCTAACAATATTGAATGTCTGGCAGTTCTAAATGACAAACATTTTTATATTGTGTTCAATTACTGTTGGGTGCTAGGTGATGGCAAAAGTTATCTAAATAAATTAGTGTCACATGGACTATTTTAATGATGTCCTTACTAACCTTCTGGACCTTGATCGTGGTAGTACCCTTGCTGCAGATTAAATCAAAAATATCTTCTAATTGTTTTTGTGAAAGTGAACGAAGGTCTTACGGTTTACTACGACATGAGGGGAGTAATAATGTAGTTTTTGGGTGAACTATCCCTTTAAATGTCCTACTCAATGACACAATGGTGATATTGTAGCTCAGGTGTGGAACTAAAGCTTCCAGTTTCCAGCTCGCTAAGATCTTTATTCCTACTCCACACAACCTTAAGAATAATTTTTAAGAGAGAGTGGAGGAAATTAGTAAATTCCTGGATGAAGATCTAGTGTGGAGGGAAGAATGAAATTCCCTGTAGGCCAGCATCCCAGACGAAATTGGGGTTTGAAGTCCTTCTTTGTGTGTGTGTGTGTGTGTGTGTGTGTGTGTGTGTGTATGAGACATTTTGTGTTTATGTTTGAATGTGTGATAAGGTTTTTAACTTGACTACAGCAGTCACCCTTACTTCATTCAGGTCTGTAAACACTAGCTAAACAAGACCCCCTCATGCCTTTCATTATTTGTTCTCTCTCAGTATTACACTCATAGTGTGATACAGCATTCTTCCAAAACAACAAATACGGTTCAAGTTCACAGAGAATGCTCTCTTTTCACCTCATGTGCGCGCCACACACACACACACACACACACACACACACACATAAGAGCCTTGTGTGAGTCCAGCTGCCTTGCTAATTCTCCCCATCACATTTTCCTTAATTCAATCTCCATTTCCCTCCTTCTCTGGTCATTTCTACATAACATCTCTTAGCTCTACATAACATTGATCTATCTCAAATAAATGGCGCGCTTCTCAACTTTCAATTCATCAAAATTAATCATGAAAAAAGGATGGATTGCTGAAGGATTGCTGAATTACTGGAACAATGCCTGCTGAATATCCAGCTTTGCCATTATAGAAATAATATTTAAAAAAAAAAAACTTATTTTTATTAGTAATATTGCAAATAGTTCGGTTTTTACTGTATTCATGATCAAACAAATGCAACTTTGGTAATCTAGAGAAATATATAATAAAAAAAACATTTTTTTTTTTTTTTAAATGACCTCAAACTTTTGAATGGTTGTTTGGATTGATGGATTTAGCAGAAGCATTAACCAAAACAATTCACAAAGCATTCGATCTTCTATTTAACGGTACCCAATCAGTACAGGCACACATATCGAAGTTATGACCTTGATGTTGCTTACATGCTTTACAGATGCTGTTAGTGACTACTTGATAAAACTTAAACTGGTATAGATTGCTGTTGCATTTTGTAGTATATTTGTGTGCACTCTAAGATAAAATACGTGGAGCTCTTGATAAATCTGTAAACATCTCTTCATAGGTGTGTGTTTACAGACTCTAAACTTGCTGTTCCACAGCTGTGAGATGTTAAAACTGGTTGTCAGCATTGCTGGCTTGGGGTCTTTTAGTAACTGCAGGGGTTTCAGCTTCCAAAGATTTTCAAAAGCTGTACAGATCCACACTAAACATTATTATCTATGAAAATAGTGGAGATTTATATAGACAGGTATATCTTTTTATAGTGAACAAATGTCGTCCTTGTATAAAGGGAGATGGTTTACACATGCACACATGAAACTGGACTGTGATTACATAACTTTCAAATTCAGGAAGTCACTTTTTCCAAATGTTTTAGTCTTAGCTGTAAAATTTTATATATAAATTCTTTATGTATACACATGTGGTTTCAACCACATTCTTGTGCACATCTGTCTCTAGGGTGAGACATCTTTTAAATTTTATGTTATTATCATTTGTGTGGGTGATTCTGTCTCTCTCTCTCTCTCTCTCTCTCTCTCTCTCTCTCTCTCTCTCTCTCTCTCTCTCTCTCTCTCTCTCTCTCTCTCTCTCTCTCTCTCCTCTCTCTCTCTCTCTCTCCTTCTATATATATATATATAATATATATATTTATATATATATAAACACACACATATATATAATACACACACACAACACACACACACACATTGCACACACACTCACAAATCCATTGTTAGCTACTCCAGGTCTAGCTTGAATATCCTATAAAATATAATCTATAAAAATGTCCCTTGACATTGCTAAACACTTTCTAAAAACTTGCTATGATTGTGTGAAATTCTTTTAACAAACCAGATTACAGCACTGCTCACGTGAGGCAAGATATTACATAAATTGTAAAATA
>NW_020525272.1:0-32500 GCF_003368295.1 Carassius auratus
CTTCGCAATTTAACATCGCAAAGGCCTTCAGATTAGGCATACCAAATTTTGGTGTTGATTGAAGAAATCTCTAGGAGGAGTTCGTTAAAATACAACGCATGGAAATGACAAAAATGACACAAAATTTGCTCATAATATTAAAAATAACCGACTTCCTGTTGGGTTAGGATTTTGCTCCAAGAGTCTTTTTTGTAGGTATTGAGTGTTACATATGTGTACCGATTTTCATACATGTACGTGAAACGTAGCTGAGGCGCACACCGCTGAACGTGTATAGGTGGCGCTGTCGGAGCCATTTTGCCACACCCTCTTCTGACCCTATATCAGACGTAAATTTTCGCCAGTTCTGAGGCGTGTGCAAAGTTTCATGACTTTTTGAGCATGTTTTAGGCCCTCAAAAATGCGATTCATTTGGGAAAGATAATAATAATAATAAACGGAGCAATAATAGGGTCCTCACACCATCGGTGCTCGGGCCCTAATTAAAGCTGCAAGCAGCGATGAACGGGCCCTCGCACCCGGGCTCACCGCCATCGTGTGGCTTTAGTAAAAAGGTGAACGTTGAGAAATATGCATTTAAACTCATAAATATAAGTGCAATATATCAAAGTTATTCCATATGTGTGCCAATCTTCCTGTTGCCAGCAGGTGGCGCTATCGTTATAATGGAATATTGGCCTTCAGATGTGTTCAAGCCAGGACCCTTATCACACATGTGAAGTTTGGGCAAGATCGGACATTTTATGCCTGAGTTATAACATCTTTTATTCCATGGCGAGACATCGAACTTCGTCATGGCGACATGGACATGGCCTTTTAAACAAAAACTCAAGATCTTCACACTAAACATCACCACAGGTCTTTAGATTAGACTGACCACAAAAAAGACATTGATGTCATAAATTTCTAGGAGTAGTTTGTCACAGTGTAAAATATGTCACTTCCAGTTGCCAATAGGTGGCGCTATGACTATAACTGAATATTGGCATGTAGATCTGTTCAGGTGAAGAAGTCTTATCAAAAATGTGAAGTTTGGGGCGGATTGGACATTGTATGTGTGAGTTATAGCACCATCATTTTTCATGGCGAATCATCGAAATTTGTCAGGTCGCCATGGACACGCCTTTTAACGAAACCTCATTCCTTCGCAATTTAACATGGCAAAGGCTTTAGATTACACTGACCAAGTTTGGTGTTGATCTGAATAAATCTCTAGGAGGAGTTCGTTAAAATACAACCCCTGAAAATGACAAAAACAACACCAATTTTGCAGGGAAAATTAAAAATAACCGACTTCCTGTTGGAATTCGGGTTTCGTACCAAGAGACTTTTTTTAGCTATTGGTGTGTTACATATGTTTACCGATTTCGTACATGTATATGACATGTAGCTCGAGGCGCACTCCATTGAAAATGTATAGGTGGCGCTATCGAGCCATTTTGCCACACCCAATGGAATTTTAGCCTCCAGATGTGTTCAGGTCAGTACTCTTATCAAACATTTGAAGTTTGGGCAAGATCTGATATTTTATGACTGAGTTACAACAACTTCTACTCCCATGGCGAGACATCGAACTTTGACATGGCGCCATGGACACGCCCTTTAACAAAAACTCAAGATCTTCTCAATTTAACATCGTACAGGCCTTTAGATTAGACTGACGACAAAAAAGACATTGATGTCAAAAATTTCTAGGAGTAGTTTGTCGCAGCGTAAAATATGTCACTTCCTGTTGCCAATAGGTGGCGCTATGACTATAACCGAATATGGTCATGTCAAACTGTTCAGGACAGGAGTCTCATCAAACATGTGAAGTTTGGGGCAGATTGGTCATTGTATGTCTGAGTTATAGTAACTTCCTGTTTCATGGCGAATCATCGAAATTCGCCAGGCCGCCACACACAGGCCCTTCAACGAAAACTCAAAAGCTTCGCAATTTAACATCGCAAAGGCCTTTAGATTAGGCATACCAAATTTGGTGTTGATCTGAATTAATCTCTAGGAGGAGTTCGTTAAAATACAACGCATGGAAATGACAAAAATGACACAAAATTGCTCATAATATTAGAAATAACCGACTTCCTGTTGGGTTTCGGATTTTGCTCCAAGAGACTTTTTTGTAGGTATTGGAGAGTTACATGTGTATACCGATTTTCATACATGTACATGAAACGTAGCTCGAGGCGCACACCGTTGAACGTGTATAGGTGGCGCTGTTGAGCCATTTTGCCACACCCACTTCTGAAACTCATATCAGACGTAAATTTTCGCCAGTTCTGAGGTGTGTGCAAAGTTTCATGACTTTTCGAGCATGTTTAGGCCCTCAAAAATGCGATTCATCTTAGAGAAGAAGAATAATAATAATAATAATAATAAACGGAGCAATTCCAAGAGGGTCCTCACACCATCGGTGCTCGGGCCCTAATTAAAGCTGCAAGCAGCGATGAACGGGCCCTCGCACCCGGGCTCACCGCCATCGTGTGGCTTTAGTAAAAAGGTGAACGTTGAGAAATATGCATTTAAACTCATAAATATAAGTGCAATATATCAAAGTTTATTCCATATGTGTGCCAATCTTCCTGTTGCCAGCAGGTGGCGCTATCGTTATAATGGAATATTGGCCTTCAGATGTGTTCAAGCCAGGACCCTTATCACACATGTGAAGTTTGGGCAAGATCGGACATTTTATGCCTGAGTTATAACATCTTTTATTCCCATGGCGAGACATCGAACTTCGTCATGGCGACATGGACATGCCTTTTAACAAAAATTCAAGATCTTCACAACTAAACATCACACAGGTCTTTAGATTAGACTGACCACAAAAAAGACATTGATGTCATAAAATTTCTAGGAGTAGTTTGTCACAGTGTAAAATATGTCACTTCCAGTTGCCAATAGGTGGCGCTATGAGTATAACTGAATATTGGCATGTAGATCTGTTCAGGTGAAGAGTCTTAACAAAAATGTGAAGTTTGGGGCGGATTGGACATTGTATGTGTGAGTTATAGCACCATCATTTTTCACGGCGAATCATCGAAATTTGTCAGGCCGCCATGGACACGCCCTTTAACGAAACCTCAATTCCTTCGCAATTTAAAATGGCAAAGGGCTTTAGATTACACTGACCAAGTTTGGTGTTGATCTGAATAAATCTCTAGGAGGAGTTCGTTAAAATACAACCCCTGAAAATGACAAAAACAACACCAATTTTGCAGGGAAAATTAAAAATAACCGACTTCCTGTTGGGATTCGGATTTCGTACCAAGAGACTTTTTTGTAGCTATTGGTGTGTTACATATGTTTACCGATTTTCGTACATGTATATGACATGTAGCTCGAGGCGCACTCCATTGAAAATGTATAGGTGGCGCTATCGAGCCATTTTGCCACACCCAATGGAATATTAGCCTCCAGATGTGTTCAGGTCAGTACTTTTATCAAACATTTGAAGTTTGGGCAAGATCTGATATTTTATGACTGAGTTACAGCAACTTCTACTCCCATGGCGAGACATCGAACTTTGACATGGCGCCATGGACACGCCCTTTAACGAAAACTCAAGATCTTCTCAATTTAACATCGTACAGGCCTTTAGATTAGACTGACGACAAAAAAGACATTGATGTCAAAAATTTCTAGGAGTAGTTTGTCGCAGCGTAAAATATGTCACTTCCTGTTGCCAATAGGTGGCGCTATGACTATAACTGAATATGGTCGTGCCAAACTGTTCAGGACAGGAGTCTCATCCAACATGTGAAGTTTGGGGCAGATTGGTCATTGTATGTCTGAGTTATAGCAACTTCCTGTTTCATGGCGAATCATCGAAATTCGCCAGGCCGCCACACACAGGCCCTTCAACGAAAACTCAAAAGCTTCGCAATTTATCATCGCAAAGGCCTTTAGATTAGGCATACCAAATTTGGTGTTGATCTGAAGTAATCTCTAGGAGGAGTTCGTTAAAATACAACGCATGGAAATGACAAAAATGACACAAAATTTGCTCATAATATTAGAAATAACCGACTTCCCTGTTGGGTTTCGGATTTTGCTCCAAGAGACTTTTTTGTAGGTATTGGAGAGTTACATGTGTATACCGATTTTCATACATGTACATGAAACGTAGCTCGAGGCGCACACCGTTGAACGTGTATAGGTGGCGCTGTTGAGCCATTTTGGCACACCCACTTCTGAAACCCATATCAGACGTAAATTTTCGCCAGTTCTGAGGTGTGTGCAAAGTTTCATGACTTTTCGAGCATGTTTAGGCCCTCAAAAATGCGATTCATCTTAGAGAAGAATAATAATAATAATAATAATAATAAATATAGCTGCAAGCAGCAATGGCGGGCTCAAGCCACCAATGCCATCGCCACCCCGGTGGCATCAGGTAAAGTGTGCCCAGCGGGCACATGCATTCATAATATCCCTCTGGCAGTGAGGTTTTAAAGGATATGGCAGTTAAAGGGTTAATCCGAATCATCTAGACTTTAAAATTACATTCACAGAACAATATATATATATATATATATATATATATATATATATATATATATATATATATATATTTATAACTTTAGTAACACTTTACAATAAGATTTCATTTATAAACATTATGTTAACATGAACAATATTTATATAACATTCATTCATGTCAGCTAATATTCCAAACTTAAACATTAAAACATTGTTTTATTGTGATTTTTTTCCAAGAACATTTTACCAATTCCAAACCATATCAATCTTAATAACTACCATTATTTTTATTTAATCATTTATAAGTGCTATACAATAGTCCAGGAAAGCTGGAAGAGAAAAACACTTTATATTCATGTGTGTAGAATTATTAGGCATGTTTTCTTTTGCAGATGGAATGCGCTAAAAAAGAGTTTTAACTCAAACTGTAAAGTCGAAAATTATGAAATACCCATGAGAAATATCAAACACAAATGCAATACAGAAATGGATAAGTTAAGACTTGACCATTATACAAAAAATGATGAAGATATATTCCTCAAACCATCGAACAAGAGTAGGTGGTGCTGGTCCTTCACGAGTCACTCTAATCTGTTCATGAAGCCTATATATAAAGTCTTAATATATAGTATTTCACAATACTTCATGGTATTCTAATTAAATCATTTTTTGGAATCTTAGATCTCTCAGAACCTGACACATTGTAATTCTGAGACTCAAGGAAAGTGGCAGTTCTGTAAAATGTTGGCACTGGAGACTAAATGCTCCCTGATAGTTTCACACCTAATTCACTTAACACACACACACACACACACACACACACACACACATTACCCACAGTGACAGTGGGACTGAGTGACATCAGATTTATGATAGTTTTTTAATTTTCTATCATCCATATAGTGTTGTATAGTCATGAAACTATGCATATTTCCTCAGAATGACATGTCTTCTATGTGTACATTTTTTTGAAGTGTTTAGAAGCTGCACTTTAAAAAAATAAAAGACATTTACTGGTTACTTTTTTACTGTTATTTCAAAAAATCACCACGGCAAAACCATTCAAGCTATCCAAAATTCATTCACACCTGTTCTGTAAGATAAATTCTTTAAACAGTGGTAAAAGAGGATGTGGTGCTGAACCTTCAAGAGTCACTCAAAACGTATCTGTCCATAAAGCCTATAAAGAATTATTCTTAATATACAGTTCACAATACTTCAGCTTGTTATTCTAATTAAGTGAGGGTCATTTTATCAGTAAAATACATAAAATTCATATTATTTTTCTTTGAAAGATTTCTATAAATGATTTAAATCATACTTGTTTCTACAATAATTATTTAAAAGTAATCCTATAGCTCCATCTGGTGGCCATTATTGGTACTAAGAATTGCAAGCTTGATTTATATGTTATGATAGTTTTAATTTTTTGCTGGCTCTTGAAAATGATAAAGCTTTGAAACTTACTGTGGTTCCTTCAAATGATGACTTCTACGTATATAAAAAATTATGAAGAGTTTGGAATGAAAAAATTTAAAGATATAGTAAAATAACTATTGTATTTTTTTATGTTACTTTAATAAATTGCTATGGCCACACCATTTAAGCTATCCTAAACCCATTCACAATTTAACATCTCAGTATATTGGCATCATGTTGAAAAAGTTTGGTGTGAACTACTTGTGTCTTCTTGGAGGAGTATGAATTCATTTACAGGCTGATTTTATCATAAATCCACAATAGAATTTCTGAGTTCTGTATCAATCTGTGTTGTTGTTTGTTTATTTTTATTTTTTTATTTTTCATAGGAAGATAACTGATCCTTTACTCTCCTTTTTAATAAATGTGCTTATAAACCAAAAACAAGCTATTTATAGCTGTATTTATAAACTGCTTACTACTGACTATTAATATTGGGACAAGGCTTTATAAAGCATGAACTGACTATTTACTTTTTGAGTTTGAAATTATTATTTGCAGCACAAATAAGGTTTTTTACGATTTTTTAAAATTCCTAAAACTGTAAGAAAAGGATAAGGCTTAAGATTTCTATGTGAGTGGCTAAATTTATTTGTTTTTATAACTATAATGCATAAACTATGAAATTATACAAAATATATAAAAAAGTACAACAGTTATGGTTTTCCAATGTTTTTTAGCCTACTGCAATCATTCTAAACAGCTTGAATAAAACCTGTTAATATTTATTATAGACCACTGTAACTGTGTATAATCTAACAAACAAGTTTATTATGAAAATAAAAGTGTGTACACCAGATAAATTGGACGATAAAGAAATTGCTAACAATAGTATAATAGAGCATGTTTTATGTTTTTAGGCGTTTAGATGCAGAAATGGACAAATCAAATGTAAAATAAAATGTAATTGATTTAATTAAATATAGATTAATTCTTGTTAGAGCAAAATAATAAATAAATAAATACGTACACACATTAAAAACGCAGCCAAGATGAATGAATTGCATTTTTTATATAGATTAAAATTGAAGACAGAAGCAGCTGGTATACGCGGTCACTTAATATTCAAATCCAGTAGATCCACTTCAGATATATTTCTCAACGGTTTACGTTCACGTGGCTGTTTTCGTTTATATTCGCCAAGCTATTATGTGTTTTGAAATAATCTTGTCCGTGATGTGTTCGTTTGTACGACGAAAGCCAGAATCCTGCAGCTCGAGAGATATATGTTATTCTGCCAGTCGCGCTTTCAAATAGTCTTGCACTCTTAAACAGGTCACAAACACCTGCATTTAGCTCTTGTAGTGTTACAATGGGTTTATTGTGTGCATTTGTGGTAATATTTTATTTAAAAAAGCTCTTAAACAAGAATAAATTCGTTTGTTTTGAGCTCGACACTGTACGCGCTGATCGGAGGCGTGATTTCATATAGGCAGCCTCAAATATTTCATTTTCACACAAACAGTTCAAAAACATCTTAATTTAGCTCTTGGTGTGTTCTAATTGGTGAATTGTGTGATATCGCTGCAATACTTTATTTTTAATAGCTATAAAACAAGAATAAACTCGTTTTTTCTGAGCTCATCATTCCAGATGCTCATGCTCAGAGCAGTGATTCATCTCTCGTGTTTCTCACGTATCACTGACCACACATCCATTATTAATGAGCCCTGACCTGATAATAATCATATATGTTGGTTTAGCTTGTCAGTGTGAATTAAATCCAAGTATTTATTTGTATTTTAACCGATTTAAAAGAGAAACTAAATCTCCGGTAATTGCACCTGTAGGGGCGCAATTTCTCTCAGACAATGGAAGTCTGAAGCACATATACTCAAACAGAGGGACAGAGTGATATGAGATGTCTGACAGTTTTTTAATTTTCTATTATCCATACAGTGTTGTAAAGTCGTGAAACTATCCATATTTACTCAGAATGACTTTTTGTCTGTATGAAAAAAGGTTTTGAAGTGTTTGGAATTTAAAAATGCAGGAAAATTAATAATTCCAGTTTTACTGTCATTAAAAAAAATCACCACGACAAAACCGTTCAAGCTATCCAAAATCCATTGGCAATTTAAGTTGTTTAAAATGTTTTGGCATCATGTAGACAAAGTTTGGTGTGTATAGTGTTACTCTCCTCTGAGCAGTATGCATTAATTCACAACTAAATGTAAAAAAAAATCCACATTCAAATCAAAATAGCTGACTTCCTGTTGATCGTAGCTGATGACTGTGAATTAGAAAGTTGTCCGTCTTGATAAGAACAATTTTTTTACCGAGTTTGGTGTCTTTAGCTAAAACTAACCCCCCCACTTTTGACAAAAGGTGGCGCTATAGAGTGCCTCTTCCACGCCCTCTTATGAACTTTTGCCAGTGTCTAGTTATCATAAATACTGATATGTGTTCTGAGTTTGATGAAATTCTAAGCATGTTATATGCCTCAAAATCACCTGAGAAGTATTCCAGTTTGACATGTTGCCACGGCAACAATATTTTTAGCTATCCAATTTCCTCCAGCAGATTCATATCGGCTGTGTTTTAACATTATTCTGATGAAGTTTGAATCAAATCGAGTAGAAATAAGATGCTGAATTCAAAGCATTTTGAAAATGACACACTTCCTGCTGCCAGTTGGTGGCGCTATAACTTTGACTCCTAATAGTCACATATATGTGATCGACATCATACAATGAATAATCTGATGAAGTTTGATTGAAATCAGGAAATGTATGTGGATGGTATTAGACACTTCCTGTTTCTCAATTCTCGCCATAATTTCAACGCCTCGCCACGAGCAAACCGTTCGAGATATCAAAAATCCCCTGGCAATTTTTCATCCCCAATGTCTTGAGATCATGTTGACCGAGTTTGGTGGTAAACGAGTAAAAAACCTATGACAAGTATATCAAATTCCAGAGCATGCGCTTTTTACATAACTCTAAATAGCTGACTTCCTGTTGGGCGGAGCCCAATGACATGCAATACGAAAATTGTTCGGCACAATGAGATCTATATGTGTACTGAGTTTCATATGAATATGTGCAAGTATGTGTGAGCTATACATCAACATTTATGACTGTGTTCCAGGGGGCGCCATAGAGCCCCTGTGCCACGCCCGGGTCCCAACCTCTGCAGGCTCCTAAAGGGCACAGATTCCAAAGTGTGCGCAAATTTTCAAGAGTTTTTGAGTATGTTAGGGACCCCAAAAGCCCCCACAACTTTGACCAAAAATATGAATAATAAACCCTAAATAGCCAACTTCCTGTTGGGCGGAGCCTATGACATGCAGTACGAAAGTTGTTTGGTTTAATGAGATCTACATGTGTACCGAGTTTCATGTGTCTACGTGCAAGTATGTATGATATATGGCCCTCAGTATTCCAGGGGGCGCTGTAGAGCCCCTGTGCCACGCCCGTGTATCAGTCTCTGCCCGACCCTAATGGCCGCAGGTTCCAATCTGTGTGCCAATTTTCAAGAGTTTTCGAGCATGTTAAGGACCCCAAAAGCCCCCGTAACGTTAGAAAAAAATAATAATAATAATAAATATAGCTGCAAGCAGCGATGGCGGGCTCAAGCCACCAATGCCATCGCCACCCCGGTGGCATCAGGTAAACTGTGTCCAGCGGGCACATGCATTCACAATATCCCTCTGGCAGTGAGGTTTTAAAGGATATGGCGGTTAAAGGGTTAATCCGAATCATCTAGACTTTAAAATCACATTCACAGAACAATATATATATATATATAACTTTAGTAACACTTTACGATAAGATTTCATTTATAAACATTATGTTAACATGAACAATATTTATATAGCATTCATTCATGTCAGTTAATATTCCAAACTTAAACATTAAAACATTGTTTTATTGTGATTTTTTTCCAAGCACATTTTACCAATTCCAAACCATATCAATCTTAATAACTACCATTATTTTTTATTTAATCATTTATGAGTGCTATACAATAGTCCAGGAAAGCTGGAAGAGAAAAACTCCTTATATTCATGTGCAGAATTATTAGGCATGTTTTCTTTTACAGATGAAATGCACTAAAAAAGAGTTTTAACTCAAACTGTTTTAACTCAAAGTCGAAAATTATGAAATACCCATGAGAAATATCAAACACAAATGCAATACAGAAATGGATAAGTTAAGACTTGACCATTGTACAAAAATGCTGACTGGGTCATGAGGTCAGAAAAGAAGAAGAAAAAAAAAAAAACAGGTCAAGAAGAACTGACAAAAATAATTGCAAAATAATTAGGAATTAATGTGAAGATTAATTTTTAGTCAGTTCTGCAAGACAGACTTTCAGGAAAGGAGGTGGAATAAAAATGAGCTCCTAAATCTTAATCCCGGATTCTGGAAGATATATTCCTCAAACCATCAGACAAGAGGAGGTGGTGCTGGTCCTTCACGAGTCACTCTAATCGGTTCATAAAGCCTATATATAAAGTCTTAATATATAGTATTTCACAATACTTCATGGTATTCTAATTAAATCATTTTTTGGAATCTTTGATTTCTCAGAACCTGACACATTGTAATTCTGAGACTCCAGGAAAGTGGCAGTTCTGTAAAAAATTCTATGTGTACATTTTTTTGAAGTGTTTAGAAGCTGCACTTAAAAAAATAAAAGACATTTACTGGTTACTTTTTTACTGTTATTTAAAAAAATCACCACGACAAAACCATTCAAGCTATCCAAAATTCATTCACACCTGTTCTGTAAGATAAATTCTTTAAACAGTGGTAAAAGAGGATGTGGTGCTGATCCTTCAAGAGTCACTCAAAACGTATCTGTCCATAAAGCCTATGAAGAATTATTCTTAATATACAGTTCACAATACTTCGGCTTGTTATTCTAATAAAGTGAGGGTCATTTTATCAGTAAAATACATAAAATTCATATTATTTTTCTTTGAAAGATTTCTATAAATGATTTAAATCATACTTGTTTCTACAATAATTATTTAAAAGTAATCCTATAGCTCCATCTGGTGGCCATTATTGGTACTAAGAATTGCAAGCTTGATTTATATGTTATGATAGTTTTAATTTTATGCTGGCTCTTGAAAGTGATAAAGCTATGAAACTTACTGTGATTCCTTCAAATGAGGACTTCTACTTATATAAAAAATTATGAAGATTTAGAATGAAAAATTGTAAAGATATAGTAAAATAACTATTGTATTTTTTTATGTTACTTTAATAAATCTCTATGGCAACACCATTTAAGCTATCCTTAACCCATTCACAATTTAACATATAGGCATAATGTTGAAAAAGGAGTATGGAGTAGTATGAGTAGGAGTATGAATTCATTTGCAGGCTTTATCATAAATCCACAATAAAATTTCTGAGTTCTGTATCAATCTGTGTTGTTGTTTGTTTATTTTTATCTTTTATTTTTCATAGGAAGATAACTTACTCTCATTTTTAATAAATGTGCTTATAAACCAAGGACAAGCTATTTATAGCTGTATTTATAAACTGCTTACTACTGACTATTGATATTGGGACAAGGCTTTATAAAGCATGAACTGACTATTTAATAATGAGTGCAGTTATTATAAAGTGTTATCAATGAATTTGCTAATGTTAACAAATTAGACATTATTTTACAGTGTTATCAAATCCTTAAATGACTCATAAGCATTTGTGAAAGTTCTGCTTGCATTACAGCTTAGTATTGATCTGTGAGCTGAACAGATTTACTGTTACATCCATGAGATTATGTAAATTAAAATAAATATAATGTCACAGGATGTCATAGGTCAGTATCAAATGAGTTTGAAATTATTATTTGCAGCACAAATAAGGTTTTTTTAGGATTTTTAAAAATCCCTAAAACTGTCAGAAAAAGGTTAAGGCCTAAGCTATTTCTATGTGAGTGGCTAATTTTATTTTTGTTTTTATAATTGTAATACACAAACTATGAAATTATACAAAATGTATAAAAAGATAAATAAATAAATACGCACACATTAAAAAAGCAGCCAAGTCGAATGAGTTTCCTTTTTTATATAGATTAAAATTGAAGACAGAAACAAGTGGTAAATGTGGTCACTTTAATATTCAAATCCAGTAGATCCAGTTTATGTTCACGTGGCTGTTTTCGTTTATAGTCGCCAAGCTATTATGTGTTTTGAAATAATCTTGTCCGTTATGTGTTCGTTCGTACGACGAAAGCCAGAATCCTGCAGCTCGAGAGATATGTTATTCTGCCAGTCGCGCTTTCAAATAGTCTTGCACACTTAAACAGGTCACAAACACCTGCATTTAGCTCTTGTTGTGTTACAATGGGTTTATTGTGTGCATTTGTGGTAATATTTTATTTAAAAAAGCTCTTAAACAAGAATAAATTCGTTTGTTTTGAGCTGGACACTGTACGCGCTGATCGGAGGCGGTGATTTCAGAAAGGCAGCTGCAAATATTTCATTTTCACACAAACAGTTCAAAAACATCTTAATTTAGCTCTTGGTGTGTTCTAATTGGTTGATTGTGTGATATCGCTGTAATAATTTATTTTTAAAAGCTTTAAAACAGGAATAAATTCGTTTTCTCTGAGCTCTTTACTCCAGACGCTCGTGGTCACAGCGGTGATTCATCTCTCCTATTTCTCACGTATCTCTGGCCAGAAATAATTTATCCATGAGCCCTGAACCGGTAATAATCAGATATGTTGGTTTAGCTTGTCAGTGTGAATTAAATCTAAGTATTTGTTTGTATTTTTAACCGATTTAAAAGTGAAAGTAAAAGTCCGGGAATTGAACCTGTAGGGGCGCAATTTCTCTCAGACAATGGAAATCTAAGCACACACACTCAAACAGAGGGACAGAGTGAGATGAGATGTCTGACAGTTTTTTTAATTTTCTGTTATCCATACAGTGTTGTAAAGTCGTGAAACTATGCATATTTCCTCAGAATGACTTTTTCATCTGTATGAAAAAATTCTTTGACGTGTTTGGAAGCTGCAATTTAAAAATACAATAATGATTCCCTTTGTAAGGTCATTTAAAAAAATCACCACGGCAAAACCATTCAAGCTATCCAAAATCCATTCACAATTTAAGTTCCTATCAGAAATACTGATGTGTGTTCAGAGTTTTGTGAAATTCTAAGTATGTTATTTGCCTCAAAATCACCTGAGAAGTATTCCAGTTTGACATGTTGCCACGCCAACAATTTTTTAGATATCAATATCCCCCCAGCAGATTTATATCAGCTGTGTTTTAACATTATTCTGATGAAGTTTGAAGCAAATCGAGTAATAATAAGATGCTGAATTCAAATCATTTTGAAAATGACACACTTCCTTCTGCCAGTTGGTGGCGCTATAACTTTGACTCCTAATAGTCACATATATGCGATCGACATCATACAACGAATAATCTGATGAAGTTTGATTAAAATCAGGAAATGTATGTGGATGGTATTAGACACTTCCTGTTTCTAATTTCTCGCCATAATTTCAACGCCTCGCCATGAGCAAACCTTTCGAGATATCAAAAATCCCCTGGCAATTTTTCATCCCCAGTGTCTTGAGATCATGTTGACCGAGTTTGGTGGCAATCGAGAAAAAATCCTATGACAAGTATTTCAAATTCCAGAGCATGCGCTTTTTACATAACTCTAAATAGCTGACTTCCTGTTGGGTGGAGCCTATGACATGCAATACGAAAGTTGTTCGGCACGATGAGATCTATATGTGTACTGAGTTTCATATGAATATGTGCAAGTATGTGTGAGCTATACATCAAAATTTTTGACTGTGTTCCAGGGGGCGCCGTAGAGCCCCTGTGCCACGCCCGGGTCCCAGCCTCTGCAGGCTCCTAAAGGCCACAGATTCCAAAGTGTGCGCAAATTTTCAAGAGTTTTTGAGTATGTTAAGGACCCCAAAAGCCCCCACAACTTTGACAAAAAATTTGAATACTAAACCCTAAATAGCCAACTTCCTGTTGGGCGGAGCCTATGATATGCAATACAAAAGTTGTTTGGATTGATGAGATTTATATGTGTACCGAGTTTCATACGTCTACGAGCAAGAATGTATGATATATGGCCCTCCATATTCCAGGGGGCGCTGTAGAGCCCCTGTGCCACGCCCGTGTATCAGTCTCTGCCCGGCCCTAATGGCCGCAGGTTCCAATCTGTGTGCCAATTTTCAAGACTTTTTAAGCACGTTAAGGGCCCCAAAAGCCCCCGAGACGTTGGAAAAAAATAATAATAATAATAATAATAATAATAATAATAATAATAATAAAAAATAATCCTAAGGAAAACAATAGGCCTCTCGCCCTTTGGGCTTGAGCCCTAATAATAATAATAATAATACAAAATAATCCTAAGGAAAACAATAGGGCTCTCGCCCTCCAGGCTTGAGCCCTAATAATAATAAACGGAGCAATTCCAAGAGGGTCCTCACACCATCGGTGCTCGGGCCCTAATAATAATAATAAACGGAGCAATTCCAAGAGGGTCCTCACACCATCGGTGCTCGGGCCCTAATAATAATAAACGGAGCAATTCCAAGAGGGTCCTCACACCATCGGTGCTCGGGCCCTAATAATAATAAACAGAGCAGATACAATAGGGTCCTCACACCATCGGTGCTCGGGCCCTAATAATAATAAACAAAGCAGATACAAGAGGGTCCTCGCACCTCGGTGCTCGGGCCCTAATAAAAAACAAAGCAGATACAAGAGGGTCCTCGCACCTCGGTGCTCGGGCCCTAATTAAAGCTGCAAGCAGCGATGATCGGGCCCTCACCCCCGGGCTCACCGCCAGCAAGCGGCTTTAGTAAAAAAGGCGAATGGCAAGAAATATGCATTTAAAGTCGTAAATATAAGCGGAATATGTCAAAGTCATTTATATGTGCCAATCTTCTTTTTGCCAGCAGGTGGCGCTATCATTATAATGGAATAGTTTCCTTCAAATGTGTTCAGGCCAAGACTCTTATCGAACATTTGAAGTTTGGGGATGATCGAATATTTTATGCCTGAGTTACAACAACTTCTCTTCCTATGGTGAGACATCAATTTTGTCATGGCGCCATGGACACGACCTTTAACAATAACTTAAAAAAACATAGACTGACCACAAAAAAATACATTAATGTCAAAAAATTTCTAGGAGTAGTTTGTTGCAGCGTAAAATATGACACTTCCTGTTGCCAATATGGGGCACTATATATCTTTGTTGTTCTGTCCTGTCATCTGTTCACTGCATTTGTTAACTGTGTCTTACAAGCGGTTTTTAAAAGTAAAAATTACTTCCATTTCAGTCTCTTTCAATATAAGTGTTTATATAAATGTTAATTAAAGCTTAGTTAAAATATTTTAATACATTATTAATAATAATTTTTTTAATTACATTTTTATTTTAAGATTAGTTTATGTACTGTGAAATAACATAATAATATTTTTAATGATAAGAATAATTAACATAAAAAAAGATTAATAAATGATCTGAAAAATTGATTGTTCGTTGTTAGTTCATGTTAGTTAATGCATTAACTAATGTAAACCAAAGAGAGCTTATTATAAATTGTTGCAAAACAATTTTCATGATCTATAACCATTTTTACTATATTACTATATTACCAGTAAAATTCATTAGCTTCTTAAAATACATATTATGTTACTTTGAAAGATTTTTATAAATGATTTAAATGCTTTATACACGTTTCTAAAACAATTATTTAAAAGTAATCCTATAGCTCCATCTGGTGGTGGCCATGATAGGTATTACACACTGCATGTTTGGTGTTGCTATCTGAACCAGTCCAAATGAAGCGTTCCTAAATGGAGCATGAGAACAGGACAGACTGTGCATATGCCTATGCAAGGCCAGGTTCACAAGCTCTATCTGTAATGCATATTTTTTTCAGAGCCCATGTTAATGGATCAGAGCATTCACACTGCACATGGTAAAAGATGTGAACAGAAAAGGTTAGAAGTAGAAAGGTGTGAAAAGAATAAATATCTATATTGAGTTGTGAGTGCACAGGACACAGTTTGAGCAGAGGAAACGGGTTTTAAGTGCGCGCACGCTCTCCGAGCAAAAGCAGTATGTATCAGAGGACGCGTTTTTTGACAAAGTAAAGGAAATGTGCATGTAACTGGAGAGATTCATGCTCGCGCATTATTTTAATGTTTTTGCGTTACAATAACATGTTCTAGCTGCTGCGTCTGCACCACATACACATACTGTATACACTCTGCAAACAGTGAACCTGTATTATGTATAACAAATCTATTTCAACACCTGAAGCATTGCTACAATGAGCTCTATAACCAATGCATGACAAGAAGACATGCCTAAAAATTCTGCACTCCTGAATATGAGCTTTTCACTTCCAGCCTTCGAGGACAATTATATATATCCCTCATAAATCATGAAATACCAGATCTATAGTATTTATTAAGATTGATGTGATTTGAAATTGGTAAATGTGCTTGTAAAAAAATGTCATCCGAATATCAACGTGCCTTATTATTATGCACTTTGTGAAAAAGCATTTTTAACAATTTTATTGATCTATAAGCATGTGTAAAATATGTTTGCCTGCATTACAGCTTAATCTTTATCTGTGTGCTGAACTGTTTTACTGTTAAATCAGCAAGATTGTGTAAATTCTGGTCATGTCATGTCACAGAATATCTGTCATAGGTCAGTATCAAATAAGTTTAAAATTATTATCAGAATAAAAAAATATATACAAGTCATCGTGTATGTATTTTTAAAATCTTTTTTTTATTTTGCAATTAACATAATTCTTAACCTAATTATATAAAATCATTTTGTCTGAGCCCTACAAATTGTACTAGGTTTTTTCGTCCCTAAAAATGATAGAAAATGATAGAGAGATTTCTTAAGCTGTAATGATGAAAAAAATCAACAACACACAATTACAGATTTTTTTCTGTTGATTAAAGAGTTGTTAACTCTCTCTCTCTCTCTCTCTCTCTCTCTCGCTCTCTGTCAGGCAGGCCCTCAAGCACCCCACCCCCTCCCCCTCCCTTCCCTCACACAGAGAGAATGCCTCAGAGTGAGATCAGATGTCTGGCAGTTTTATAATTTTCTTTTAATCATACAGTGTTGTAAAGTCATGCAACTATGCATATTTCTTCAGAATCGCATGTTCTCTAAATAAAAAATGGTTTTGAAATGTTTGGAAGCTGCAATTTAAAAATACAAGACAAATAATGTTTCCCTTTTTAATATTATTTCAAAAAATCCCCACGGCAAAACCGTTCAAGCTATCCAAAATCCATCTGCAATTTAAGTTCCTCAATGTTTTTTCAAAATGTAGACAAAGTTTGGTGTGTATAGTGCACGTCCCCTGTGAGGAGTATGCATTAATTCACACCCGAATTTGCCCAAAAATAAAAATACAAATCAAAATAGCTGACTTCCTGTTTGTCGTAGCTGATGACTGTGAATTAGAAAATTGTCCATCTTAATAAGAACAATTTATGTACCAAGTTTGGTGTCTGTAGCTAAAACTAACCCCCCCATTTTTGACAAAAGGTGGCGCTATAGAGTGCCTCCTTCACGCCCTTTTAAAAGCTTTTGCCATTGTCTAGATATCATTAATACTGATATGTGTTCTGAGTTTCATGTAAATCTGAGCTTGTTGTCTGCCTCAAAATCACCATAACAGAATATTCAAGTTTGACACGTTGCCATGGCAACACTATATTAGATATCAGTATACCCACAACAGATTTTCATCTGCCGTGTTTTGTCATTATTCTGATGAAGTTTGAAGCAAATAGAGTAAAAATAAGATGCTGAATTCAAAGCATTTGAAAAAATGACACACTTCCTGCTGCCAGTTGGTGGCGCTGTAACTTTGACACCTTATAGTTACATATATGCGAGCAACATATTACAATGAACAAACCGATGAAGTTTGATGAAACTCAGGAAATGTATGTGGATGTTATTAGGCACTTCCTGTTTCAAATTTTGTGCCCTAATTTCAACGCCTCACCACGGGCGAACCGTTCGAGATATCAAAAATCCCCTCGCAATTTTTCATCCTCAATGTCTTGAGATCATGTTCACCAAGTTTTGTGGCGAACGGGTGGAAAACCTCAGAGGAGTATTTCAAATTCCAGAGCATGCTTCTTTTAAACAGCCCTGAATAGCTGACTTCCTGTTGGGCGGAGCCTATGACATAGAGGGTGAAAGTTGTTCGGCTCAATGAGATCTATAAGTGTACTGAGTTTCATATAAATACATGCAAGTATGTGTAAGCTATGGTTCAGGATTTTCTGACGGTGTTCCAGGGGGCGCTGTAGAGCCCTTGTGCCACGCCCGGGTTCCAGTCTCTGCGGCGACCTGATGGCCGCAGGTTCCAATGTGTATGCCAATTTTCAAGAGTTTTTGAGTATGTTAAGGCCCCCCAAAACCCCCGGAAGGTTAAAAAAAAAAAAAAATAATAAGAAATATAGCTGCAAGCAGCGATGTCGGGCTCAAGCCATCAGTGCAACGCCACCCCGGTGGCATCAGGATAACTGTGCCCAGCGGGCATAAGCATTTACAGTAACCCTCTGACAATCAGTTTTAAGGGATGCGGCAGTTAAAGGGTTAATCTGACCAATCTAGACTTTGAAATCACATACACAGAACAATATATATAACTTTAGTAACACTTTATTTTAATATTTATAAAATATGTATAAGGTGTGCATTGTAGCTGACACCTATATGAACACATTACAATTGCTTTGTGACTGCAAGTCTTTCTTCTCAAATGCTATTGAGCTTCAAATTTGCATTTGAGCCCATGTGAAAAAGTTGCATAATTTACATATGACTTACAGTTTGTTGTAATAAATATCAAACATTCAATTTAATTGTGCATTATAGCTGTCACCTAGATGAACAATTACAGTTGTTTTTATGACTGTAAGTCATTCTCTTCAAATGCTACTGACGTTAGAAAAGTGTATAACAATATCACATGTAACTTTAGAGACCGGCCCTAAATTTGAGACTCTAGAAAGTCCAATGTCAAGACAACTTTATGCCTGTTTTATTTTCTTTATTTTTCTTTTCTCTGTGCCGGATTGCTGATGTCCTATACCCAGGCATAGATGTCCATCCATCAATTACGAACATTCAGCCGCAAACATGAAGTGTGAGCGGTCGCGAGCGCGGATGGGAGAATGGCGCATGTTTTCTTTTTTTTTTTTTTTTTGAGCAACTGGGATGGTGCCCCCTCTGGGAGTTGGTGCCCTACGAAGACTGCATACTATGTTATACTGCATAATGTTAACAAATTAGACATTATTTTACAGTGTTACCAAATCCTTAAATAATGTATTAGTGTTTTGTAATGATTTTAATGACCTATAAGCATTTGTGAAATAGTTTTGCTTGCATTGCAGCTTTATCTGTCAGTTGAAGAGTTTTACTGTTACATCCATGAGTTTAATAAATGTCATGTCACGTCACAGGTTGTCATAGGTCAGTATCAAATGAGTTTGAAATTATTATTTGCAGCACAAATTAGGGTTCTTAGGATATTTTTAAATCCCTAAAACTGTCAGAAAAGGATAAGGCCTAAGAGATTTCTTAACCTGTAATGAAAGGAAAAAACACCACCATTAGCAACAACAAAAACAATAACAATTTAAAATACAGATTTTTTTTTCCTGATTATTAAAGGGATGATTAGGTCTCTCTCTCTCTCTCTCTCTGCCAGACAGCCCCTCCCTACAGTCCACACACACTGTCACAGTCACCAACCCCCTCACACTCCCCCTCCCTCTCCCCCTCCCTTCCCTCACACAGACAGAGTGGCCAGAGTGAGATCATGTCAGTTGAGAAGTCTGACAGTTTTTTAATTTTCTTTTATCCATACAGTGTTGTAAAGTCGTGAAACTATGCATATTTCCTCAGAATGATTTGATCTTTGTATAAAAAAATGCTTTGAAGTGTTTGGAAGCTGCAATTTAAACATACAAGACAATTAATGTTTCCCTTTTTACTGTCATTTCAAAAATTCACCACGACAAAACCGTTCAAGCTAACCAAAATCCGTTTGCAATTTAAGTTCCTCAATGGTTTTTCTTCATGTAGACAAAGTTTGGTGTGTATAGTGTACTTCCCCTGTGAGGAGTATGCATTAATTCACAACTGTAAAATCTCAAAAATACACATTCAAATCAAAATAGCCGACTTCCTGTTGGTCGTAGCTGATGACTGTGAATTAGAAAGTTGTCCGTCTTGAAAAGAACAATTTATGTACCAAGTTTGGTGTCTGTAGCTAAAACTAACCCCCCACTTTTGACAAAAGGTGGCGCTATAGAGTGCCTCCTTCACGCCCTTTTAAAAGCTTTTGCCATTGTCTAGCTATCACTAATACTGATATGTGTTTTGAGTTTCATGTAAATCTGAGCTTGTTGTCTGCCTCAAACTCACCATAACAGAACATTCAAGTTTGACACGTTGCCATGGCAACACTATATCAGATATCAATATCCCCACAACAGATTTACATCGGCCGTGTTTTGTCATTATTCTGATGAAGTTTTAAGTAAATAGAGTAAAAATAAGATGCTGAATTCAAAGCATTTGGAAAATGACACACTTCCTGCTGCCAGTTGGTGGCGCTATAATGTTTACTCTTAATAGTCACATATATACGATCGGTATCATACAACGAACAAACCAATGAAGTTTAATCAAATTCAGGAAATGTATGTGGATGTTATTAGACATTTCCTGTTTCTCATTTCTAGCCATAATTTCCACGCCTCGCCACAGGCAAACCGTTCAAGATATCAAAAATCACCTCGCAATTTTTCATCCCCAATGTCTTGAGATCATGTTCACAGAGTTTTGTGGCGAACGGGTTGAAAACCTCAGAGGAGTATTTCAAATTCCAGAGCATGCTTTTTTTAAACAGCCCTGAATAGCTGACTTCCTGTTGGGCGGAGCCTATGATATAAAGTGTGAAAGTTGTTTAGCTCAATGAGATCTATAAGTGTACCGAGTTTCATATAAATACATGCTAGTGTGTGTGAGCTATGGTTCAAGATTTCTGACTGTGTTCCAGGGGGCGCTGTAGAGCCCCTGTGCCACGCCCGGGTCCCAGCCTCTGCAGCGTCCTGATGGCCGCAGATTCCAATGTGTGTGCCAATTTTCAAGAGTTTTTGAGCATGTTAAGGCCCCCAAAAACCCCCGGAAGGTTTAATAAAAAAAAAAAAAAAATGTAGCTGCAAGCAGCGATGTCGGGCTCAAGCCGTCAGTGCAACGCCACCCCGGTGGGATCGGGAAAACTGTGCCCAGCGGACATAAGCATTTCCAGTAACCCTCTGGCAATCAAATTTTAAGGGATACGGCAGTTAAAGGGTTAATCCGACCCATCTAGACTTTGAAATCACATACACAGAACAATATATATTACTTTAGTAACACTTTATTTTAATATATATAAAAAATGTATAAGGTGTGCATTGTAGCTGACACCTAAATGAACACATTACAAATGTTTTATGACTGCAAGTCTTTTTCCTCAAATGCTATTGAGCTTCAAATTTGCGTTTGAGCCCATGTGAAAAAGTAGCATAATTTACATATGACTTACAGTTTGTTTTAATAAACATAAAACATTCAATTTAATTGTGCATTATAGCTGTCACCTAGATGAACAATTACAGTTGTTTTTTATGACTGTAAGTCATTCTCTTCAAATGCTACTGACATTAGAAAAGTGTATAACAATGTCACATGTAACTTTAAAGACGGTCCCTAAATTTGAGACTCTCGAATTTCCAATGTCAAGCCAACTTTATGCCTGTTTTTGTTTTGTTTTTTACTTTATTTTTCTTTTCTCTGTGCCGGATTGCTGATGTCTTTTACCCGGGCATAGATGTCTATCCATCAATTACGAACATTCATCCGCAAATGTCCGAGCGGTCGCGAGCGCGGATGGGAGAATGGCGCATGTTTTATTTTTTTTGAGCTACTGGGATGGTGCCCCCTCTGGGAGTTGGTGCCCTACGAAGACTGCGTATTCTGCATATAGGGAGCGGCGGTACTATCTGGAAGATATATTACTCAAACCGTTGTACAAGAGGAGGTGATGCTAGTACTTCAAGAATCTCTCAAAACATATCTGTTCATAAAGTCTATATATAAAGTCTTAATATAGTATTCCACAATATGTTGTGCTATTCTAATATTATTGCAGTTTTTTATTGACATTGTTATTTGCTGTTATTTTTTGTTTTAATATTGTTACTGTTGTTACTTGTTGTACGGTGACCTTGAGTGGTTTGAAAGGCTCCTTAAATAAAATGCATTATTATTATTATTATTATTATTATTATTATTATTAGCTGTACACTTGATAAAACAAATAAATATAAACTTATGCAATTGTATATATATATATATATATATATATATATATATATATATATATATATATATATATATATATAGTGTACAGTTTTCTTTTATTGCATCTTGAAATAAATGTTTCTGAGTTCTGTGTTTGTTTATTTTTTTATTTTTTCATTTCTTTATTTTTTTTAGGAAGATTACAGCCTTTAATCTCCTCAAAATAAATGTGCATATAAACCATGAACAATTTAATTATAGCTGTATTTATAAAATGCTTACTAATGACTATTAATTTTGGGAGAAGGCTATATAAAGCAGCAACAGTTGATGTTGAGGCCTAAGATATTTCTTAAGCTGTAATGATGAAAAAACAACAACAACAACAACACAAAATTGCTTATTTTTTTTCTGCTGGTGATTAAAGAGATGATTAAGTCTCCCTCCCTCTCTCTCTCTCTCTCTCTGACACCAAGCCCATCCCCTCTCCCACACATTCACACAAACTCAGCACACACACTTAACACACCCACACTTAACACACAAACACACACACACACACACACACACACACACACACATTACCCACAGTGACAGAGGGACAGAGTGACATCAGATGTATGATAGTTTTTTTTTAAATTTTCTATCATCCATATAGTGTTGTATAGTCATGAAACTATGCATATTTCCTCAGAATGACTTGTCTTCTATGTGTACATTTTGTTGAAGAGTTTAGAAGCTGCACTTAAAAAAATAAAAGACATTTAATGGTTCCTTTTTTACTGTTATTTCAAAAAATCACCATGACAAAACCATTCAAGCTATCCAAAATTCATTCGCACCTGTTCTGTAAGATAAATTCTTTAAACAGTGGTAAAAGAGGATGTGGTGCTGAACCTTCAAGAGTCACTCCAAACTTATCTGTCCATAAAGCCTATAAAGAATTATTCTTAATACACAGTATTCCTAATTATTCTAATTAAGTGAGGGTCATTTTATCAGTAAAATTCATATTAATTTTCTTTGAAAGATTTCTATAAATGATTTAAATCATATTCGTTTCTACAATAATGATTTAAAAGTAATCCTATAGCTCCATCTGGTGGCCATTATTGGTACTAAGAATTGCAAGCTTGATTTATATGTTATGATAGTTTTAATTTTATGGTGGCTCCTGGACATGATAAAGCTATGAAACTTACTGTGCTTCTTTCAAATGATGACTTCTACGTATATAAAATTTTTTGAAGAGTTGGAATGAAGAATGTTAAAGATATAGTAAAATAACTATTGTATTTTTTAATGTTACTTTAATAAATCGGTATGGCCACACCTGTCACACACCTGGACTCATTTAGTGTGTTTTTGCCCGTGACCCAGTTTGTGTCTTCGGTATTTAGTTATTCCATCCACCTGTGTTTCCCCATTATCCTTTGTACTTAAGCCTTGTCCTTTCAGTTCTGTTTTGTCGGGTCTTCACTTGCTACTTACGTGTGTCTACCTCTGTGCTCCATGTTGGATATCCCCTGTGTTGTATATATTAAAAACCTTATTCCGTTTATCCTCGACTCCGTATTCCTTCAGGCAGCGTAAACCGTGACAGAAGACCCGACCTCAAAAGAGAAAGTAGAAAACTGCGTCTTTCCCTCCGTTTTGCTTTCGTTTTTTCTCAGTCTTTTTGTTTTGTAGTGTTTCTATGGATCCCCTCTATCGTCCCGAATTCCTCATCCTTCTGCTGAAGCAGGAAGGACGTTCTCTCGAGGACCATACCAGACAGTTTCTCCTATTAGCTAATGCCACCAGCTACCCGGACGACGCGCTCTGCACCTTCTACAACACCAGCCTGAACTCCAAGTGCAGAGCGTTGTCGCCCGAAGATGGTCCTCGGGAGGATTTCGCCGCATACGTGGAGTGGACTCTGGCGAGAAATGGCTCATCTTTCACCGTCAGCCCCATAGAGGACCTTGCCAGCCCCACTCCCGACCCAGAGACCAGCCAGCCACCATCACGCCGCACGGAGCCAGAGCCCACCGCAGCCGCAGAGCCCGAGCCATCCACTGACAGGGAACAGGATCTCGAGAGCGCGACTGACCAGGTGTGTGAGCCGGCAACACCGTGCATTGTGGGAGTCCTCGTGGAGATCGAGGGCGTGGAGGAAAGCCCTGCCCACACTCCTGCGACTGAGGGTGAGCGGTATGCAGTCTCTGAAAGTCATATGGAGCAAGTTCTGGATCTGATGGACTGGTCTATGGAGGTAATCCCTAATATTCCTGTTTCTCCGCTGGTTCCGTCCAGCCCTGACTCCCCTGTATACCCTCTCAGTCTCCCACTCCTACCTCCTCCAGTCACTTCCTCTGCTCCATTTCCGCTGGTTCCATCCAGCCATGAATTTTCTGTTTCTCCGCTGGTTCCGCCCAGCCCTGAGTTTTCTGTTTCTCCGCTGGTTCCGCCCAGCCCTGAGTTTTCTGTTTCTCCGCTGGTTCCGCCCAGCCCTGAGTTTTCTGTTTCTCCGCTGGTTCCGCCCAGCTCTGAATCTTCTGTATCTCCGCTGGTTCCGCCCAGCCCTGAGTTTCCTGTATCTCCGCTGGTTCCGCCCAGCCCTGAGTTTTCTGTTTCTCCGCTGGTTCCGCCCAGCCCTGAGTTTTCTGTTTCTCCGCTGGTTCCGCCCAGCCCTGAATTTTCTGTTTCACCACTGGTTCCGCCCAGCCCTGAATCATCTGTGTCTCCGCTCATTCCACCCAGCCCTGAATCTTCTGTGTCTCCTGTATTCCCTCCCAGCCTCCCTCTCCCGCCTCCTCCCAAACCTGCTGGTCCCTCTACTCTTTCGCTGGTTCCGTCCAGTCCTGATCCTCCTGTCCTTCCTCCCATCCTTCTCCTCTCTCCTCCTCCTAGACCAGCCAGTTCCTCGCCATCCCTGCTGGTGCCAGTCAGTCCCGCAGCTCACCCTCAGTCCGCGCCATCGGGGCGCGGTGGTTCGCCGCTGGACTGCCAGTCTCCAGCTCCGCCTTGGCGTGTTAAGGCCCTGTCTCCGCCTCCAGCCTCCGAGCCCTGGACTCCTCCTCGGTCCTTCGACCCAGCGGCTCCGCCTTGGCTCTTAGCTCCCTCGTCTCCACCGTGGCCTGTCATCCCACCTGCTCCACCGGGCTCCCTCGTCCCTCCGGCTCCACCTTGGTCAGTTGTCGACCATCCGCCACCTCGGGACTCCACTCCTCTGGTTCCACCTCGTCACTCCATCCCTCCGGCTCTGTCAGGCTCCTCCTTCCCTCCGGTTCCACCTCCATCCTCGGTCACTCCGGCTCCACAGCGGTCTGCCGGGACCCCGCCTCCACCTTGGTCGCCTGAGCCTTCAGCTCCACCTAGGCCCTCCGGATCCTCGTCGACACCCTGGCTCTGCGGCTGTGCTGCTCCATCTTGGGCTCCTCACCCACCGGTGCAGTCTCCGCCTGTCGGCCCCCTGGTGTCGTCGACCCTTCCTTCACCATGGCTCCTCCCGCCGTCGACTCCACCTTGGATCTCAGTCCTGGCTGGTCTCTGGTGGACCATCTGGCTCCTCCTGCTCCTGTCTCCTCCCTGGCTCCTTCCTCCGTCTCCTCCCTGGCTCCTCCTTCTGTGGTCCCTGTCTGCTGGCCCCCTCCTGGGAGTCCGTCCTCCACCGGAACCTCCTCCCAAGTTCCCGCCCACGCCTCCCCCTGTTGTTTCTACGGTGCGAGGACGCACCTACCGGGAGGGGGGAGTACTGTCACACACCTGGACTCATTTAGTGTGTTTTTGCCCGTGACCCAGTTTGTGTCTTCGGTATTTAGTTATTCCATCCACCTGTGTTTCCCCATTATCCTTTGTACTTAAGCCTTGTCCTTTCAGTTCTGTTTTGTCGGGTCTTCACTTGCTACTTACGTGTGTCTACCTCTGTGCTCCATGTTGGATATCCCCTGTGTTGTATATATTAAAAACCTTATTCCGTTTATCCTCGACTCCGTATTCCTTCAGGCAGCGTAAACCGTGACAACACCATTTAAGATATCCTAAACACATTCACAATTTAACATCTTCATTATATTAGCATCATGTTGAAAAAGTTTGGTGTGAACTACTTGTGTCTTCTTGGAGGAGTATGATTCATTTTACAGGCTGATTTGATCATAAATCCACAATAACATTTCTGAGTTCTGTATCAATCTGTGTTGTTGTTTGTTTATTTTCATTTTTTTTTATTTTTCATAGGAAGTTAACTGACCCTTTACTCTCCTTTTTAATAAATGTGCTTATAAACCAAGATCAAGCTATTTATAGCTGTATTTATAAGCTGCTTATTAATTACTATTTAAGTTGGGACAAGGCTTTATAAAGCATGAACTGACTATTTAATAATGAGTGCAGTTATTATAAAGTGTTACCAATGCATTTACTAATGTTAACAAATTAGACATTATTTTACAGTGTTATAAAATCATTAAATTACATAAATTACAGCTTAGTCTTCATCTGTGAGCTGAACAGTTTTACTGTTACATCCATGAGATTATGTAAATTAAGATAAATGTCATGTCACAGGATGGAATAGGTCAGTATCAAATGAGTTTGAAATTATTATTTGCAGCACAAATATTAGAATTTTGTTTTTAATTCCTGAAACTGTCAGAAAAGGATAAGGCCTAAGAGATTTTTAAGCTGTAATGAAAACAGAAATGTTAGCAACAGCAACAAAAAATAACAATTTAAAATACTTTTTTTTTCTGGTGATTAAAGAGATGATTAAGTCTCTTTCTCTCTCTCATTGTGTCTGCCACTCAGCTCATGCCCATCCCCCACTCACAGACACACACACACACACACACACTCAGTCAGCACACATACATTCCTCAAACAGAGGGACAGAGTGAGTTGACATGTCTGACAGTTTTTTAATTTTCTTTTAATCATACAGTGTTGTAAAGTCATGAAACTATGCATATGTCCTCAGAATGATTTGATCTCTCTGTATGAATTTTTTTTTAAGTGTTTGGAAGCTGCGATTTAAAAATACAAGACAATTAATGATTCCCTTTTTACTGTCATTTCAAAAAATCACCACGACAAAACCGTTCAAGCTAACCAAAATCCGTTCGCAATTTAAGTTCCTCAATGTTTTATCAACATGTAGACAAAGTTTGGTGAGTATAGTGAGCATTTCCTGTGAGGAGTATGCATTAAATCAGAGCTCAGTTTAAATATTCAAATCAAAATAGCCGACTTCCTGTTGGTCGTAGCTGATGACTGTGAATTAGAAAGTTGTCCGTCTTGAAAAGAACAATTTATGTACCAAGTTTGGTGTCTGTAGCTAAAACTAACCCCCCCACTTTTGACAAAAGGTGGCGCTATAGAGTGCCTCCTTCACGCCCTTTTAAAAGCTTTTGCCATTGTCTAGCTATCACTAATACTGATATGTGTTTTGAGTTTCATGTAAATCTGAGCTTGTTGTCTGCCTCAAACTCACCATAACAGAACATTCAAGTTTGACATGTTGCCATGGCAACACTATATCAGATATCAATATCCCCACAACAGATTTACATCTGCCGTGTTTTGTCCTTATTCTGATGAAGTTTTAAGTAAATAGAGTAAAAATAAGATGCTGAATTCAAAGCATTTGGAAAATGACACACTTCCTGCTGCCAGTTGGTGGCGCTATAATGTTGACTCTTAATAGTCACATATATACGATCAGTATCATACAACGAACAAACCAATGAAGTTTGATCAAATTCAGGAAATGTATGTGGATGTTATTAGACATTTCCTGTTTCTCATTTCTCGCCATAATTTCAACGCCTCGCCACCGGCAAACCGTTCGAGATATCAAAAATCCCCTCGCAATTTTCCATCCCCAATGTCTTGAGATCATGTTGACCGAGTTTGGTGGCAATCAAGTAAAAAACCTATGACAAGTATATCAAATTCCAGAGCATGCTTTTTATAAACAGCCCTGAATAGCTGACTTCCTGTTGGGCGGAGCCTATGACATAGAGTGCGAAAGTTGTTCGGCTCAATGAGATCTATAAGTGTACTGAGTTTCATATAAATACATTAAAGTGTGTGTGAGCTATGGTTCAAGATTTCTGACTGTGTTCCAGGGGGCGCTGTAGAGCCCCTGTGCCACGCCCGGGTCCCAGTCTCTGTGGCGTCCTGATGGCCGCATATTCCAATGTGTGTGCCAATTTTCAAGAGTTTTTGAGCATGTTAAGGCCTCCAAAAACCCCCGGAAGGTTTAATAAAAAAAAAAAAAAATAATAATAAGAAGAAGAATAATCCTTAGAAGAACAATAGGGCTCTTCGCCCCTTCGGGCTTGAGCCCTAATAATCCTTAGGGGAACAATAGGGCCCTGCGCCCATTGGCTCGGGCCCTAATAATAACAAAATATAGCTGCAAGCAGCGATGGCGGGCTCAAGCCATCAGTGCAACGCCACCACTGTGGCATCAGGTAAATTGTGCTCAGCGGGCACATGCATTCACAATTGCCTTCTGGCAGTCAGATATTAAGGGATACGGCAGTTAAAGGGTTAATCTGAATCATCTAGACTTTGAAATCACATTCACATAACCATATATATATAACTTTAATAACACTTTACAATAATATTTTATTCATAAACATTAACTATGTTAACATGAACAATAATTATTTTAAGATAATTAACAATAATTAGGTTAAGACTTGACCATTGGACAAAAAATGGTGACCCCACTTCCCTCAGACAGACAGAGTGGCCAGAGTGAGATCATGTCAGTTAAGAATTCTGACAGTTTTTTAATTTTCTGTTGTCCATACAGTGTTGTAAAGTCATGAAACTATGCATATTTCCTCAGAATGATTTGATCTCTGTATGAAAAAAAATGCTTTGAAATGTTTGGAAGCTGCAATTTAAAAATACAAGCCAATTAATGATTCCCTTTTCACTGTCATTTAAAAAAAATCACCACGACAAAACCGTTCAAGCTAACCAAAATCCATTTGCAATTTAAGTTCCTCAATGTTTTTGCAACATGTAGACAAAGTTTGGTGTGTAATACACAAAATAATTTTCCCCAAAATCCATATTTAAATCAAAATAGCGGACTTCCTGTTGGTTGTAGCTTATGACTGTGAATTAGAAAGTTGTCCGTCTTGATAAGAACAATTTATGTACCAAGTTTGCTGTCTGTAGCTAAAACTAAATAAAATGCATTATTAGTATTATTATTATTATTATTATTATTAGCTGTACACTTGATAAAAAAATAAATAAATATAAACTTATGCAATCCTGTATATATATATATATATATATATATATATATATATATATATATATATATATATATATATATATATATACATAAATTCAAGTGTACAGTTTTCTTTTATTGCATCTTGAAATAAATATTTCTGAGTTCTGTGTTTATTTATTTATTTATTTTTTTTTTTTTTTTAAATTTTAGGAAGATTACAGCCTTTAATCTCCTCAAAATAAATGTGCAAATAAACCATGAACAATTTAATTATAGCTGTATTTATAAAATGCTTACTAAAATATTAATTTTGGGAGAAGTCTATATAAAGCATGAACTGACTATTTACTAATGCTTAGCTAAGGAGTGCAGCTATTATGAAGTGTTACCAATGAATTTACTAATGTTAACAATTGAGACATTATTTTAAAGTGTTACCAAATCCTTAAATAATTTAAAAATGTTTTGTTATGATTTCATTAACCTATAAGCATTTGTGAAATAGTTAAATAGCTTACATCACAGCTTAGTCTTCATCTCTGAGCTGAACAGGTTTACTGTTACATCCATGAGATTATGTAAATTCAAATAAATGTCATGTCACAGGGTTTCAGGGGTCAGTATCAAATGAGTTTGAAATTATAATTTGCACTACAAGTATTTTTAGAATTTTTTTTTTATCCCTGAAACTGTCAGAAAAGGATAAGGCCTAAGAGATTTCTTAAGCTGTAATGAAAACAGCACAATTAGCAACAACAACAAAAAAATAACAATTTAAAATAGTTTTTTTCTGGTGATTAAAGAGATGTTTAAGTTTCTCTCTCTCTCTCTCTCTCTCTCTCTCTCTCTCTCTGTCTCTGTCTGTCTGCTACTCAGCTCACACCCCTCCCCCACTCACACTCACACACACAAACAGTCAGCACACATACATTCCCCACACAGAGTGACAGAGTGAGATCAGATGTCTGACAGTTTTTTAATTTTCTTTTAAATCATACAGTGCTGTAAAGTCATGAAACTATGCATATTTCCTCAGAATCACTGGTTTTCTAAATGAAAAATGTTTTTTAAAGGTTTGGAAGCTGCAATTTAAAAATACAAGACGATTAATGTTTCACTTTTTACTGTTATTTAAAAAAATCACCACGACAAAACCGTTCAAGCTATCCAAAATTAATTCGCAATTTAAGTTCCTCAATGTTTTTTCTTCATGTAGACAAAGTTTGGTGTGTATAGTGTACTTCCCCTGTGAGGAGTATGCATTAATTCACAAAAGAATATTCTCAAAAATCCATATTCAAGTCAAAATAGCCAACTTCCTGTTGGTCGTAGCTTATGACTGTGAATTAGAAAGTTGTCCGTCTTGATAAGAACAATTTATGTACCAAGTTTGGTGTCTGTAGCTAAAACTAATCCCCCCACTTTTGACAAAAGGTGGCGCTATAGAGTGCCTCTTCCACGCCCTTTTAAAAGCTTTTGTCATGGTCTAGCTATCTTTAATACTGATATTTGTTTTGAGTTTCATGTAAATCTGAGCTAGTTATCTGCCTAAAAATCACCAGAACAGAACATTCAAGTTTGACACGTTGCCATGGCAACACTATATTAGATATAAATATCCCCACAACAGATTTTCTTCGGCCGTGTTTTGTCATTATTCTGATGAAGTTTGAAGCAAATCAAGTAAAAATAAGATGCTGAATTCAAAGCGTTTTGAAAATGATTCACTTCCTGCTGCCAGTTGGTGGCACTATAAATTTGACTCCTAATAGTCACATATATATGATCGGTATCATACAATGAACAAACCAATTAAGTTTGATCAAATTCAGGAAATGTATGTGGATGTTATTAGACATTTCCTGTTTCTCATTTCTCGCCATAATTTCAACGCCTCGCCATGGGCAAACCGTTCAAGATATCAAAAATCTCTTCGCAATTTAGCATCCCCAATGTCTTGAGATCGTGTTCACCGAGTTTGGTGGTGAACGGGTGGAGTTCCTCAGAGGAGTATATCAAATTCCAGAGCATGTGTTTTTCATAAAACCCTAAATAGCCAACTTCCTGTTGGGCGGAGCTTATGACATGCAGTGTGAAAGTTGTTTGCTTTGATGAGTTATATATATGTACCAAGTTTCATATGTATACGTGCAAGTATGCATGATATATGGCCCTCAGTACTACAGGGGGCGCTGTAGAGCCCCTGTGCCACGCCCGTGTATCAGACTCTGCCCGGCCCTAATGGCCGCAGGTTCCAAGGTGTGTGCCAATTTTCAAGAGTTTTTGAGCATGTTAAGGGCCCCAAAAGCCCCCAAAACCTTGAAGAAAAATAATAATAATAATAATAATAACAAATAATCCTAAGGAAAACAATAGGGCTCTCGCCCTCCAGGCTTGAGCCCTAATAATCCTAAGGAAAACAATAGGACTCTCGCCCTCCAGGCTTGAGCCCTAATAATAACAAATAATCCTAAGGAAAAAAATAGGGCTCTCGCCCTCCAGGCTTGAGCCCTAATAATAATAATAAAAAATAATCCTAAGGAAAACAATAGGGCTCTCGCCCTCCAGGCTTGAGCCCTAATAATAAACAAAGCAGATACAAGAGGGTCCTCGCACCTCGGTGCTCGGGCCCTAATAATAATAAACGGAGCAATTCCAAGAGGGTCCTCACACCATCGGTGCTCGGGCCCTAATAATGAAACACTGACAGGAACATTTTACTTTATTATACACTACTCTATACGCAGTTGACCATGTGCAATACATCCATAAATAGGGGTGCTCCGATCACGATCGGCCGATCATTAATGCGCATCTCGTCAGTAAAGCCGGTTCTCTAATCAGCGGTTAATGCCATCAGGTGCCTGATTTCACATAGAGCAGCTGTTACTACACAGAGCCGTTGTTAACTGAGAAGATGGGCCAATAA